>NC_091984.1:241017967-241246394 GCF_044704955.1 Pristiophorus japonicus | reverse complement strand
GGGAACATTAGTGAATGTGGTTCTGCTCTGAGGCGATGGTGCTATTCAATGACCTACCGAGAGTTTTCTCCATTTCTTCACACCTCCTCATCTCGGTGACAAACTTGCGCTGAAAGGTGGTCACACTGGGATTGAGCTGCGGGGGCAGAAATGGAAATGAAGTTCGTTCCATTAACAGAATAAAGCACAGTTTTGTCATTTGAAAATTCCATTACTTACAAAATTGTTCAATAATGATCTTTATTAAACCATCGTTCCCTGATGGAATATGCATTCAGCAACATTCAGCTGGTTGGATGAGGTTAACTGAAGGGGAAAGTTGAAGGGGTATTTATCCAACCCCCCCAGAAGTTGCAGACTATGAGCAACCCTCCCTCCCTCCCTCCCTGGACCCCCATTCACCGGACGCTGTTTAAAGCAGGGACACCGACATTTCTCACCCTGCACCTTCTGCGTTTAAGGAGCTGCCTCTCAGTGTAGATTCTGTTTCAAAATATTGACGACATGCCAAGATCCTGAATTTTTCTACAAGATTACCCTGAACCTTATCGAATCTGCAGCCCAGAAACAGGCCATTGGGCCCCCCCGCTCCGTGCCGGGGTTTATGCTCCACACCAGCCCCCTCCCACCCCAGCACCATATCCTTCGATCCCTTTCTCCCTCCTGTGTTTATCCAGCTTCCCCTGAAATGCATCTCTGCTATTTGCCTCGATCACTCCCTGTGGCAGCGAGTGCCACATTCTCAGCTTCTGTATAACTCAGGCCGCCTAATCCCAATCATCAGACATCCGTCGCTGCACTTTCACCATTCCTCTCACAACTTCCTCATACCCCGAACTCAAGGTGGGGCTGGAACAACACTCTGTATCAACTCAAACTCTTGAGATTGGGGCACTCTCCCTCTGTTACTGCAACCCAAGATCTTACTGCTGTCACTTCATGTCGACCTCTTCTAATTGATGGTTAGTTCTGTGCTGTGGGCGAATTCCCCTGGGAACCTGGACTCTCACTGCTCAGACACATCTCGCACAGAGCTGGCAGACAGAGGAGATTACCGCCCAGCCGTCTGGGCTGGCTGCAAACCCAGCTCAGAGACAGGCAATGAGCCAAGACCCTGTCCCATCCTCCCTTCACAATTCCGAGATTTAATTCCCCGCAGTTCCTCCCACTGGATCCTCAGCGGTGTGGAGGTGAGCCAACACTACCCAGGTTATTACAATTCATGAAATAATAAAAACTGAAACACAAAACCAACAGCAACTGTTGACAGAGCATGACTTGAAGTTAGGCTTAATCACTGGGTCCAACAGGGATAAGGGCGGGACCTGATAGAGGAGCTGGAGATTACGAGGGGTTATGACAAGGTAAACAGGTTGCTTCCGCTGGTCGGTGAGACAGGAACAAGGGGGCACAAGTTTGAGATCATTGTCAGCCGTGGCTCAGTGGGCAGCACCCTCGCCTCCGAGTCAGAAGGTTGTGGGTTCAAGGACTTGAGCACAGAAATCTAAGCTGACATTCCAGTGCAGTGCTGAGGGAGCGCCGCACTGTCGGAGGTGCCGACTTTCGGATGAGACGTTAAACCGAGGCCCCGTCTGCTCTCTCAGGTGGACGTTAAAAATCCCACGGCATTATTTCGAAGAAGAGCAGGGGAGTTATCCTCGGTGTCCTGGCCAATATTTATCCCTCAATCAACATAACAAAAACAGATTATCTGGTCAATATCACATTGCTGTTTGTGGGAGCTTGCTGTGCACAAATTGGCTGCCACGTTTCCCACATTACAACAGTGACTACACTCCAATAGTACTTCATTGGCTGCAAAGCACTTTGGGACGTCCAGTGGTCGTGAACAGCGCTATATAAATCCAAGTCTTTCTTTTATAATCACAAATATCATTCATGGTGAGGGTGGAGAGAATTTCTTTACCGAGCGAGTAGCCAGAATGTGGAATTCTGGGCTGCGGCTATTGCTGACAACAACTTGCATTTATCTAGCACCTTTAACATAGAAAAACGTCCCAAAGCGCTTTGCGGGAGTGTAATCAGACTTGTGGACACGATGAGCTCGGAGAGGCTACAGGAGAGAAGCTGGAACATAACGCTTTAACTGTTCTCCAGTGTAAGACACGTGGGGGGGCAGGAGTACAGCGAGGCATCACTGCTGTTCCTCACAGCCAGCTTGTGCAAAGTCCTACACAAAGGTTTCTAGTGCTTGTAATGATAGGTAGAACCTGTCTATAAATAAAACCCTGTGTAAGCACAAGGTGTTGGTGAGCCAATGAAAAAATAGGCAGTGCCCTTTTATATAGCACTGATGTGGCCTCAACAATGACAACGTAATCCCAGATAAACGTCAGCAATAACGGGAAAGAGAGTTCAGTGAAAAGGGCAGAGAGGGGCTCAAAGTCCGTGAGCACTGCAGGGAGAACACTGGTCACTGGAGCTGTGACAATTGAAGGGCAGAGAGTCGCTTCACTTCAGAAACTTCGAGTGTTACAACGAGCTGCAGCACATTTACACACGGGAGTTAATCTCGACAGAGAAACACTCACTAAAACATCGGTTCCACCATCACTGCTGGCACCATTCCTACACCTTCCTGCCACAATTACCGTGCAAAATTTCTCAACATCGAGACAAATCTCAAAATAGTTTTTTCCAGAGTAATTAATCCTTTATTCCCAATAGCAAATATATTAAAAAAAGATCAGACCTACAGAGAGCAAACATTAGATGCTGCTTGACCTGCTGAGTGTTTCCAGCATTTTCTGGTTCTGTTTCGGATTGCAGCATTAACAGTATTTTGTTATTGTGTTAATTTACCAGATATAACTATCAGCAAAATCTGGGGCTCTTGCTCTCGTAAAGAGAAGGCCGAGAAGTGACCTGACAGAGGTCTTCAAAATTCTGAAGGGGTTTGACAGGGTAGAGGGAGAGAAGAAGTTTCCATTTGTGGGGGGGGGGGGTCTAAAACTTGGGGCCATCAATATCAGACAGTCACTAATAAATCCAACCGGGAGTTCAGGAGAGTCGTCTTCACCCAGAGAGCGGTGAGAATGTGGAACTCGCTGCCACAGGGAGGGGTTGAGGTGAATAGTATCGATGTATTTAAGGGGAGGCTGGATAAACTCATGAGGGAGAGAGGAATAGAAGGATATGGTGAGGGGGTGAGATGGAGAGGGGTGGGAGGGGGCTGGTGTGGAGCATAAACCCCGGCACGGAGTGGGGGGCCGAGGGGCCTGTTTCTGGGCTGTACGTTCCACATGACCTTCCACACCAGGATGGGGCCAAATTTGTTCATTCACACAATCCTAACATTTCTCAATAAAAACACTATCCCTTGAATTCATTTAATTCATCTGATACGACATCTGCTCAGGTCTCCCTTTGTTTCCATTGGCTGCACCAACCCCAAGTGTTCCTACGTGAACGGGTAGCTTTACTCTGAGGCGATAGTTTGGGGCGGATTCTCTGAACACGAGCTCCCGGAGTAGATAGGGCGCTGATCATCTCTTGACACGAGCTCCCGGTGCCCGAGACTCAGCTCCACACTGGGAACTCTGCGTTCCTTCTCCTGCTTCTCTTCAATTCTCTTGATTTTTTTACTTCAATGCACAGCTAGCTTTGGAGGGACTTGAGAATTCCGATTCCCGGAGTCTGTCCTCGAGCTGTTCCCAGTTCAATCCAAACAGAAAGACTTGCATTTATATAGCACCTTTCACTACCTCAGGACGTCCCAAAGCGCTTTACAGCCAATGAAGTACTTTTCAAGTATAGTCACTATTGTAATGTGGGAAACACGGCAGTCAATCTATGCACAGCAAGGTCCCACAACAGCAATGTGACAATGACCAGATAATCTGTTTTAGTGATGTTGATTGAGTGATAAATATTGGCCAAGACACCGGGGAGAACTCCCCTGCTCTTCTTCAAACTAGTGGCCATGGGATATTTTACATCCAGCAGACGGGGCCTCGGTTTAACATCTCACTCTCTCAGTACCGCCCCTCCGACAGTGCAGCGCTCCCTCAGTACTGCCCCTCTGACAGTGCAGCACTCCCTCAGTACTGCCCCTCCGACAGTGCAGCGTTCCCTCAGTACTGCCCCTCCGACAGTGCGGCGCTCCCTCAGTACTGCCCCTCCGACAGTGCGGCGCTCCCTCAGTACTGCCCCTCCGACAGTGCGGCGCTCCCTCAGTACTGCCCCTCCGACAGTGCGGCGCTCCCTCAGTACTGCCCCTCCGACAGTGCGGCGCTCCCTCAGTACTGCCCCTCCGACAGTGCGGCGCTCCCTCAGTACTGCCCCTCCGACAGTGCGGCGCTCCCTCAGTACTGCCCCTCCGACAGTGCGGCGCTCCCTCAGTACTGCCCCTCCGACAGTGCGGCGCTCCCTCAGTACTGCCCCTCCGACAGTGCGGCGCTCCCTCAGTACTGCCCCTCCGACAGTGCGGCGCTCCCTCAGTACTGCCCCTCCGACAGTGCAGCGCTCTCTCAGTACTGCCCCTCCGACAGTGCGGCGCTCCCTCAGTACTGCCCCTCCGACAGTGCGGCGCTCCCTCAGTACTGCCCCTCCGACAGTGCGGCGCTCCCTCAGTACTGCCCCTCCGACAGTGCGGCGCTCCCTCAGTACTGCCCCTCCGACAGTGCAGCGCTCTCTCAGCACTGCACTGGGAGTGTCCACCTAGATTTATGTGCTCAAGTCCCTGGGACTTGAACCCACAACCCTCTGACTCAGAAGCGAGAGTGCGACCCACTGAGCCACAGCTGACACGGTCATAGCAGTGCATTTGGAAAGAGGTGACATGATAGGTCCAAGTCAGCATGGATTTGTGAAAGGGAAATTATGCTTGACAAATCTTCTGGAATTTTTTGAGGATGTTTCCAGTAGAGTGGATAAGGGAGAACCAGTTGATGTGGTATATTTGGACTTTCAGAAGGCGTTCGACAAGGTCCCACACAAGAGATTGATGTGCAAAGTTAGAGCACATGGGATTGGGGGTAGTGTGCTGACATGGATTGAGAACTGCTTGTCAGACAGGAAGCAAAGAGCAGGAGTAAATGGGTACTTTTCAGAATGGCAGGCAGTGACTAGTGGGGTACCGCAAGGTTCTGTGCTGGGGCCCCAGCTGTTTACACTGTACATTAATGATTTAGATGAGGGGATTAAATGTAGTATCTCCAAATTTGCGGATGACACTAAGTTGGGTGGCAGTGTGAGCTGCGAGGAGGATGCTGTGAGGCTGCAGAGCGACTTGGATAGGTTAGGTGAGTGGGCAAATGCATGGCAGATGAAGTATAATGTGGATAAATGTGAGGTTATCCACTTTGGTGGTAAAAACAGAGAGACAGACTATTATCTGAATGGTGACAGATTAGGAAAAGGGGAGGTGCAAAGAGACCTGGGTGTCATGGTACATCAGTCATTGAAGGTTGGCATGCAGGTACAGCAGGCGATTAAGAAAGCAAATGGCATGTTGGCCTTCATAGCAAGGGGATTTGAGTACAGGGGCAGGGAGGTGTTGCTACAGTTGTACAGGGCATTGGTGAGGCCACACCTGGAGTATTGTGTACAGTTTTGGTCTCCTAACCTGAGGAAGGACATTCTTGCTATTGAGGGAGTGCAGCGAAGGTTCACCAGACTGATTCCCGGGATGGCGGGACTGACCTATCAAGAAAGACTGGATCAACTGGGCTTGTATTCACTGGAGTTCAGAAGAATGAGAGGGGACCTCATAGAAACGTTTAAAATTCTGACGGGTTTAGACAGGTTAGATGCAGGAAGAATGTTCCCAATGTTGGGGAAGTCCAGAACCAGAGGTCACAGTCTAAGGATAAGGGGTAAGCCATTTAGGACCGAGATGCGGAGGAACTTCTTCACCCAGAGAGTGGTGAACCTGTGGAATTCTCTACCACAGAAAGTTGTTGAGGCCAATTCACTAAATATATTCAAAAAGGAGTTAGATGAGGTCCTTACTACTAGGGGGATCAAGGGGTATGGTGAGAAAGCAGGAATGGGGTACTGAAGTTGAATGTTCAGCCATGAACTCATTGAATGGCGGTGCAGGCTAGAAGGGCCGAATGGCCTACTCCTGCACCTATTTTCTATGTTTCTATGTTTCCACAGGTGCATAGAACCAGTGTTACCCAAGTATTTTCTGACCGGAGTTGATCTCGGGATTTGTCGGACAATAGGGAGCCTCCAATTGCCCTCAGAAAGGCCCGGCCCAACTGGGCCGTGAAGGGACGCATGAAGTCACACAACCCCGTAGCAGCAGAATAAAACATCGCCCTCGGAGAGACATCTTACAACTCAACACAGGCAACGCCATGGGAGATCGTCTCATCATTTCTATCTTAAGACAATGATCTTATTGAATGGCGGAGCAGGATCGAGGGGCCAAGTGGCCTACTCCTGCTCCTATTTCTTATGTTGTTAATAGGGTGCAGAAACGTTGGAGATTGTGGGCCATCGATGGGCACGGAGAACTGCACAGATTCTGAGCTCTCGGTCTCCACGACCAGAAAAAGCCCAGTCGTCGGAACTGAAATGGGAAATCCAATCACATGCATTCCTAACACTGGCCACTGACACTTGAACAATCCTGAATTTCCAGTTAGATGACCTCTGTCTGTCAACGTGTGAAGTCATCACCGAGAGCAGCAACAATTCAACGTGGACGTGGGATCTCAGAGACAGAGATTGTTCTCCTTGGTGCAGAGAAGGTTGAGAGGAGATTTGATCGAGGTGTTCAAAATCATGAGGGGTCTGGACAGAGTAGGGAGAGAGAAACTGTTCCCATTGGTGGAAGGGTCGGGAACCAGACGACACAGATTTAAGGTGATTGGCAGAAGAACCAAAGGCAACACGAGGGAAAACGTTTTTACGCAGCGGGTGGTTAGGATCGGGAATGCACGGCCTGAGAGGGTGGTGGAGGCAGACTCAATTGTGGCTTTCAAACGGGAGTTGGATAAGTACCTGAAGGAAAAGAATTTGCGAGGCTACGGGGAAAGGGCGGGGGAGGGGGACTGGCTGAGAATCGGCATGGGATTGACGGTCTGAATGGCCTTCCGTGCTGTAATCATTCTAAGATTCCAGAGAGAGATGACTGTCCCAGTATGCAGAGAGAGAGAGAGAGAGAGAGAGAGAGAGAGAGATCACTGTCCCAGTATGCAGAGAGAGAAAGAGAGATCACTGTCCCAGTATGCAGAGAGAGAGAGAGAGATCACTGTCCCAGTATGCAGAGAGAGAGAGAGAGAGAGAGAGAGATCACTGTCCCAGTATGCAGAGAGAGAGAGAGAGAGAGAGAGAGAGAGATCACTGTCCCAGTATGCAGAGAGAGAGAGATCACTGTCCCAGTATGCAGAGAGAGAGAGAGAGAGATCACTGTCCCAGTAGGCACAGAGCAAGAGAGAGAGAGAGAGAGAGAAAAGTGTCCCAGTAGGCACAGAGAGAAAGAGATCACTGTCCCAGTATGCAGAGAGGGAGAGGGAGAGCGAGAGAGAGAGAGAGAGAGAGAGAGAGAGAGAGAAAAGTGTCCCAGTAGGCAGAGAGAGAGAGAGAGAGAGATCAGTGTCCCAGTTTGCAGAGAGAGAAAGAGAGAGAGAGATCACTGTCCCAGTAGGCACAGAGCAAGAGAGAGAGAGAGAGAGAGAGAGAAGTGTCCCAGTAGGCAGAGAGAGAGAGAGAGAGAGAGAGATCAGTGTCCCAGTTTGCAGAGAGAGAGATCGAGATCGAGATCACTGTCCCAGTAGGCACAGAGAGAGAGAGAGAGAGAGAGCACTGTCCCAGTAGGCAGAGAGAGAGAGAGAGAGAGAGAGAGAGAGAGAGATCACTATCCCAGTAGGCAGAGAGAGAGAGAGAGAGAGAGCCCGGGGATATGAGAGAGAGAGAGAGAGAGCCCGGGGATCAGAGAGAGAGAGAGAGAGAGAGAGAGAGAGAGAAAAGTGTCCCAGTAGGCAGAGAGAGAGAGAGAGAGACCAGTGTCCCAGTTTGCAGAGAGAGAGATCGAGATCGAGATCACTGTCCCAGTAGGCACAGAGAGAGAGAGAGAGAAAAGTGTCCCAGTAGGCACAGAGAGAGAGAGAGATCACTGTCCCAGTAGGCAGAGAGAGAGAGAGAGAGAGAGAGAGAGAGAGAGAGAGAGAGCACTGTCCCAGTAGGCACAGAGAGAGAGAGAGATCAGTGTCCCAGTAGGCACAGAGAGAGATCGAGATCACTGTCCCAGTAGGCAGAGAGAGAGAGAGAGAGAGAGAGAGAGAGATCAGTGTCCCAGTAGGCAGAGAGAGAGAGAGAGAGAGAGAAAAGTGTACCAGTAGGCACAGAGAGAGAGAGAGAGAAAAAAGTGTCCCAGTAGGCACAGAGAGAGAGAGAGATCACTGTCCCAGTATGCAGAGAGAGAGAGATCACTGTCCCAGTATGCAGAGAGAGTGAGAGAGATCACTGTCCCAGTAGGCACAGAGAGAGAGATCACTGTCCCAGTAGGCAGAGAGAGAGAGAGAGATCACTGTCCCAGTAGGCAGAGAGAGAGAGAGATCACTGTCCCAGTATGCAGAGAGAGAGAGAGATCACTGTCCCAGTATGCAGAGAGAGAGAGAGAGAGAGAGATCACTGTCCCAGTATGCAGAGAGAGAGAGAGAGAGATCACTGTCCCAGTATGCAGAGAGAGAGAGAGAGATCACTGTCCCAGTATGCAGAGAGAGAGAGAGAGAGAGAGAGATCACTGTCCCAGTATGCAGAGAGAGAGATCACTGTCCCAGTATGCAGAGAGAGAGAGAGAGAGAGAGAGATCACTGTCCCAGTATGCAGAGAGAGTGAGAGAGATCACTGTCCCAGTAGGCACAGAGAGAGTGAGAGAGATCACTGTCCCAGTAGGCAGAGAGAGAGAGAGATCACTGCACCAGAATGCAGAGAGACGGAGGTAGTATGAGGCCCCGTCTGCCCTCTCAGGTGGACGTAAAAGATCCCATTGGAAGAGGAGCAGGGGAATTATTCTCGGTGTCCTGGCCAATATTTTTCCCTCAATCAACATCAAAAACAGGCAATCTGCTGATTATCACATTGCTGTTTGCTGGATCTTGCTGTTGCACAACACTGACTACACTTCATCACTACTTCATTGGCTGTGAAGAACTTGGAGACGTCCTTGTAATGTATGCCCCTGTGAGTATGCTCACAGGCTGGGAGAACTGTTGCGTTGTGAGTGGCTTAGCCCGACATGTGATGTTCACAAGACTCAATAAAACCTCAGCCAGTTGAGTCTAGGTCATCCACGATGGGGAAGGTGGTAGTGAGCCTGATAGATGAACTGGTAATGTGCAGTGTGATTGTTAAACCTTTGCTAATAAACCAACTAGTTCGTAATAGCAATGTGTTGCTGCTATGAATTCTTAAGCAAAGAACCCACAAAGCAAATACATTACTGTCCTGGGGTTGTGAAAGATGCTATAGAAATGCAAATGTTTTCTTTCTTCTGGTGTGGGCTATCATAGGGTGTTATAATGCTGTTGTGTGCATCAGGGAATCTAGCTGAGGAGGTGTGACAGCACCTGGGGGCAGGGTAAATTGAGCAGTAAAAAGTTTCATACATTCAGAGCGAAAGTGTGCTGTGGAATAGCCACCATCAAAGCCAGCAGCAAGAACCTGCAGTTACAAACCTGACCACAGCTCCTAACTGCTCCATTAATCTGCCCGAGGCATTTGCTTAGATATTTATCTCCTCGATCTGCTGAACACAAATGGCATTGCACTTTTATACCCACTCGTGTCAATGCTACCTTGCATGCACCAAATATGTCCACATACACTCGAGCCCACTAGCCCAAGCCTGTTCAGTAACTCTGCCCAGTTTTGCCTGTTATAGCAGGAGTAGCACAAAGTGAGCAGGTTTTTTAGTTGGCACCGAGATATCCTCGCAGTGATCTACAATACACGTACGTGGCATCTGACATCTCATTAAATCTGGCTCCAAATAGTTATTTGTTGGACTCAAATGTTCCCGCAGAGATTTAGTCTTCGAGGGCTGATTGAGGGTCTGTCTGACTTTTATAACAATTCCTGGCACGACCCTCCTGATTCTGGGACCTGCCCAAACTGCTTGCTGGAAGGAAAGACAGCTCTCTCCCACATCTGCAAATTCATTCTCTATCCAGTTCATTGTGGTCGTGAAACACAGCACAAAACTCTCCCTAACTCTCTCATTCAAGGAGCAAGGGTCACTGGTGTGGAATTCTCCTGTGTGATTCGGCAGAAAGAACGCTCTTGATCCAATCCTGGATTCTTGGTCCAGAAATATTCAATGCTGCCAAAGATCAGTAATATCACTTCTCTCAACTTCATCAGCACAAATTATACCAAAAATTGCCTTCTTACCAAAACGCTTAAGATCTGACATATAAAATTCAAAAATTAAGTTGCAGTTTGTTTTTGAAGAAGTCACTTGGCCTACGGGTCACTTTGCTGCGGTTGTAAGATTGATGTCAGTGAATGACTGACCACTAACAGTTCGACTTTATAGACAATGGAAGAATGACTAAAAGTCACCACTGCAATAGTTGGTGTGAGGCAGGGAGACCTTCTCCTAGATGGTCACAGTGGCTGAGAGTTTCAATGAGCACAGGAATCAGCCTCTCTGAAAATACCCCTGTCCCAACCACACCACATCCTGAAAATACAGTCTGCATTGCGCAATGGCATATAAACTAACGACTGGCCACCAGAAATGGGTCACTCATATTTAAATACCCAAATGTGAGCAAGACTCTAAAATGTTCGTCTGGTGATGCAACACTGTCACTTGGGAGAGACTGTCTAAATTTTAAAATGATTGAGGTCTGCATTGTATATGTAACAATAACGTATGAAGTGTCAAGTTATGCTCAGAGATGTGATTGTTGTTTGTATTACTGCAGCAATCATAAGACCCAGATCTCCCACTGTGGCTCAAATTGCAACTAATATTTTTTATTGTAATAAGTAGTTGGATGATAGTTTCAAAGTTCTGAGATACATTCTGAAAGTTCTTTCTTGGGTGTTACTAGAAATCATTCACACAAGTTGTATTTGTGTGTGATCATTGACAGCACTGATCTCTCCGGTTTAATATCACAGCGGTAAATGAACACTGAGCGAGTCTGTGAAACTGCCATTTACCGCCAACAGATCCCTGGTCATGACCTCTCCATAGTTACTTCACAATATGCAGCACCTTGTGTTTGAACATCCTTTTAAACATGTAAAGAAAGTATCAGTAACTTATCTCCAGTCATTTCTAAAATTATTGAAATACTTTCTACAATTGAAATATTGAAGTCACGATCCAGCCCCCAGTGGCAGATCCAGGGCTTGTGATTGCTGCAGTAATCAGGAGTGAAAGCAAGCCCAATACAAACAACAATCATACCTCAGAGGGTATCATGTCATTTCATAACCAGAAAATATTACTGGTACATACAGTGGTGCAGACATTAAATAGCACATTAACATTAATGTGTCAGCCGTGGCTCAGTGGCTAACACTCTCGCCTCTGAGTCAGAAGGTTGTGGGTTCAAGACCCACTCGAGGGACTGGAGCACAAAATAAATCAGTGCTGCACTGTCTTTCGGATGAGACGTTAAACAGAGGCCCCGTCTGCTCTCTCAGGTGGACATAAAAGATCCCACGGTACTATTTTGAAGAAGAGCAGGGGGAGTTATCCCCGGTGTCCTGGGGCCAATATTTATCCCTCAATCAACATAAAAAAAAACAGATTATCTGCTCATTATCACATTGCTGTGTGTGGGAGCTTGCTGTGCGCAAATTGTCTGCCGTGTTTCCCACATTACCACAGTGACTACACAAGTACACTACGAAAGTACTTCATTGGCTGTAAAGCGCTTTAAGTCGTCCAGTGGTCGTGAAAGGCGCTATATGAATCCAAGTCTTTCTTTCTTTTTTACATATTAACCAACACTAAACATAGCAATGCATTATGATAGTAACATCTTATAGATTATATAGGAATCGCTTGTGCATTTGTAGAAACATCTTATAGATTTGATACCTCAAATATTAACTAACACTGTATAAATTATATAGTACTACCTCATTAAATAACATCTTACATTTGCAGTAAGACTATAGATTAAATACTTTAATATACAGTAATGCCTTCTAGATTATAGAACAATTTATGCATTAAACAGTAACACTTTATAAATTATATAATAACACGATATGCATCATATAGCAGCACAGTATACTTTTATAGATTAAATATCACTGTATACATCACATTAATGTAGGTTAAATAACACCTTATACATTATACAGTAGCACCTTATACATTAAATAATAAAGCCACTGCTTTAAACTGGTTACTAGTTAGTGAGCGGGATTACGAGTCAGTGAGTGGGATTACTAGTTAGCAGGATCACTGGTCAATGAATGGGATCACTTGTCAGTAAGATTACTAATCACGGAGCAGGATTAGCATTCAGTGACTGGGATCACTAGTCAATCAGTAGAGTTACTAGTTAGTAGGAATACCAGTCAATGACTAGGATCACTAGTCAGTCAGTGGGATCACTAGTTAGCGGGATCACTAGTTAGCGGGGTCACTAGTCAGTCAGTGGGATCACTCGTCAGTCAGTGGAATTAGTAACCAGTGGGATTAGTAATTAGCGGAATCACTAGTCAGTCAGTGGGATCACTCGTCAGTCAGTGGAATTAGTAACCAGTGGGATTAGTAATTAGCGGAATCACTAGTCAGTCAGTGGGATCACTAGTTAGCGGGATCACTAGTCAGTCAGTGGGATTAATTGTTAGCGGGATCATTAGTCAGTCAGTGGGATCACTAGTTAGCGGGATCACTAGTTAGCGGGATCACTAGTCAGTCAGTGGGATTAATTGTTAGCGGGATCACTAGTCAGTCAGCGGGATCACTAGTTAGTGGGATCACTAGTCAGTCCACTAGTCAGTCAGTGGGATCACTAGTTAGTCAGTGGGATTAATTGTTAGCGGGATCATTAGTCAGTCAGTGGGATTAATTGTTAGCGGGATCACTAGTCAGTCAGCGGGATCACTAGTTAGCGGGATCACTAGTCAGTCAGTGGGATCACTAGTTAGCGGGATCACTAGTCAGGCAGTGGGATCACTAGTTAGCGGGATCACTAGTCAGTCAGCGGGATCACTAGTCAGTCAGTGGGATCACTAGTTAGTCAGTGGGATTAATTGTTAGCGGGATCACTAGTCAGTCAGTGGGATCACTAGTCAGTCAGTGGGATTAATTGTTAGCGGGATCACTAGTTAGCGGGATCACTAGTCAGTCAGTGGGATCACTAGTTAGCGGCTCAGTGAGGGACTCACGTCTCTGAACTCCACCAGGCCGGCCTCCCCCAGCTCGCTGACACAGTCATAGGCCGAGGCGGCCTGCAGGAAGAGCTGGGCCAGACACATCTCCTCGCTGCGGAACACCGAGCCCATCCTGCCCGCCCGGCCGGCCCGCCGCTTCCGCCCGCTCCCCGCCGCTCCCACGACAGGCTCCCCTCAGCCCGGGAGGCGGCACCAAGCGTCCGGCCCGCGCTCCGCTTCCGGGTCGGCACGTTGCGCCGTGCCGTCACACGCTGAGTGACGCCAACACGCTGACTCCGCCCCTGTCCCGTGATTGACAGGCGGTGGGTTGCTGGCCTTTGACCCCACTGGAGGTGAGATTAGACAAGTGACCATCACAACATCAGAAATAGGAGCCTGGAGCCTGCTCCATTTAATACAATCAGTGCTGATCTGATCATGGACTCAGCTCCACTTCCCCGCCCGCTCCCCATAACCCTTCACTCCCTTATCGCTCAATCTGTCTAACCCCACCTTAAATATATTCAATGACCCAGCCTCCACAGCTCTCTGGGGCAGAGAATTCCACAGATTTACAACCCTCTGAGAGAAGAAATTCCTCCTCGTTTCAGTTTTAAATGGGCGACCCCTTATTCTGAGACTATGCCCCCTAGTTCTAGATTCCCCCACGCGGGGAAACATCCTCTCAGCATCTACCCTGTCAAGCCTCCTCAGAATCTTATATGTTTCAATAAGATCACCTCTCATTCTTCTAAACTCCAATGAGTATGGGCCCAACCTGCTCAACCTTTCTTCATAAGACAACCCCCTCATCTCAGGAATCAACCTAGTGACCCTTCTCTGAACAGCCTCCAATGCAAGTATATCCCTCCTTAAATAAGGAGACCAAAACTGTACGCAGTATTCCAGGTGTGGCCTCACCAATACCCTGTACAATTGTAGCTGGACTTCTCTGCTTTTATACTCCATTCCCCTTGCAATAAAGGCCAACATTCCATTTGCCTTCTTGATCACTTGCTGTATCTGTATGCTAAAGTTTTGCATTTCATGTACAAGAACCTCCAGATCCCTCTGCACAACGGCATTTTGTAATCGCTCCCCATTTAAATAATAATTTGCTTTTTTATTTTTCCTACCAAAGTGGATAACCTCACATTTTCCCACATTATAGTTCATCTGGAAAATGTTTGCTCACTCTCCGAGCCTGTCTATATCCCTTTGTAGATTCTTTGTGTCCTCCTCACAACTTGCTTTCCCACCTATCTTTGTATAAACAGCAAACTTGGCTACGTTACAGTCGGTCCCTTCATCCAAGTCATGAGTATAAATTGTAAATAGTTAAGGCCTCAGCACTGATCCCTGTGGCACCCCACTAGTTACAGTTTGCCAACCTGAAAATGACCCATTTATCCCGACTCTCTGTTTTCTATTTGTTAGCCAATCCTCTATCCATGCTAATATATTACCCCCAACCCAGTGAGCTCTTATCTTATCAAATCCTTTCTGGAAATCCAAATATACGACATCAACTGGTTCTCGTTTATCCAATCTGCTCGTTACATCCTCAAAGAACACCAGCAGATTTATCAAACGATTTCCCTTTCAGAAAACCATGCTGACTCTGCTTGACTATATTATGATTTTCTAAATGTCCAGCTACTGCTTCCTTAATGATGGATGGTAGATTGAGAAGAGGGTTGGGGCGATGCCGGTTTGACCCCTGTCCGGACGTGGATTGGGTCTGTAATGGATCCGTTGGTAAGGATCACGGCCTGCATGTCGTCGTGGAGCAGGCAGAAGATGGTGACGAACTTTTGGGGGCATCCGAAACGGAGGAGGACGCTCCATAGACCCTCGCGGTTGAGTGTGTCAAAGGCCTTTGTAAGGTCGAAGGAGGTCATGCATAAGGGCTGGCGCTTTTCTCTGCATTTTTCCTGTAGCTGTCGCGCTGCAAAAATCATGTCCGTTGTGCCCCGTTAGGGACGAAATCCACACTGTCACTCCGGGAGGAGCTCCTCGGCCACAGGAAGACGACGGTTGAGAAGGACTTTAGCGACGACTTTCACAGTGGCTAATAGCAGGGAGATTCCTCTGTAGTTGCCGCAATCAGACTGGTCTCCTTTTTTTAAAAAGATGGTCATGATCACTGCATCTCTGAGATCTCCAGGCATGCTCTCCTCCCTCCAGATGAGAGAGATGAGGTCTTGTATTCGCGGCAACAGTGCCTCTCCACCATACTTCAGTGTCTCAGCAGGGATTCCATCCGCACCCGCAGCCTCGTTTTTAAGCTGTCTTATGGCTTTTTCTACCTCGTGCAACGTTGGGGTCTTACTGAGGTGGAGGCAGAGTCTCGATTGAGGAGATCTTCAAAGTGCTCCTTCCAGCGGGCCCTGACTGCCTCGGTGTCCTTGATGAGTGTTTCCCCGTTCTTGGCCAGCAGTGGGGTGGGGCCTTGGGCGTTTGGACCATAGGTGGCCTTGGCTGCGATGAAGAATCCTCGCACATCATGGTTGTTGGCCAGCTGCTGTATCTCCTGTTCTTTAGGTTCTCGGGAGCCTCCTATCAACAAGAGCAGACATTGACGACGAGATCCAACACCACCTCCAGTGCAAAAGAGTGTTTGAAGACCAGGCCCTCAAAACTGCCACCAAGCTCATGGTCTACAGGGCTGTAGTAATCCCCGTCCTCCTGTATGACTCAGGACCATGTACAGTAGACACCTCAAGGCACTGGAGAAATACCAACAACGTCTCCACAAGATCCTACAAATTCCCTGGGAGGACAGGTGCACCAACATTAGCGTCCTCGTCCAGGCCAACATCCCCAGGATTGAAGCACTGACCACACTTTATCAGCTCCGCTGGGCAGACCACATAGTTCATATGCCAGACACAAGACTCCCAAAACAAGTGCTCTACTCAGATCTCCTTCATGGCAAATGAGCCAAAGGTGGGCAGCGGAAACGTTATAGGTACATCCTCAAAGCCTCCCTGATAAAGTGCAACATCCCCACTGACACCTGGGAGTCCCTGGCCAAAGACCGCCCTAAGTGGAGGAAGTGCATCCGGGAGGGTGCTGAGCACCTCGAGTCTCATCGTCGAGAGCATGCAGAAATCAAGCGCAGGCAGCAGGAAGAGTGTGCGGCAAACCAGTCCCACCCTCCCCTTCCCTCAACCTGTGGCTCTCGTATTGGACTGTTCAGCCACCAAAGAACTCACTTTAAGAGTGGAAGCAAGTCTTCCTCGATTCTGAGGGACTGCCTATGATGATGAATGATGGATGAGCTCAAGCTTATGGAGGGTGGAAGATGGGAGGCCGGATATCAAGGTGGTAGTGAGCCGCCTTCTTGAACCGCTGCAGTCCGTGTGGTGAAGGTGCTCCCACAGTGCTGTTAGGGAGGGAGTTCCAGGATTGTGACCCAGTGACGATGAAGGAACGGCGATATATTTCCAAGTCAGGATGGTGTGTGACTTGGAGGGGAACGTGGAGGTGGTGGTATTCCCATGCGCTTGCTGCCCTTGTCCTTCTAGGGGGTAGAGGTCGTGGGTTTGGGAGGTGCTGCCGAAGAAGCCTTGGCGAGTTGCTGCAGTGCATCTTGTAGATGGTGCACACTGCAGCCAGAGGGCGCCGGTGGTGGAGGGAGTGAATGTTGAAGGTGGTGGATGGGGAGTCAATCAAGCGGCTGCTTTGTCCTGGATGGTGTTGAGCTTCTTCAGTATTGTTGGGGCTGCACTCATCCAGGCAAGTGGAGAGTATTCCATCACACTCCTGACTTGTGCCTTGTAAGTAGCTTTGAGGAGTCAAAAGGCTTTGGGGAGTCAAAAGGCTTTGGGGAGTCAAAAGATGAGACACTCGCCGCAGAATACCCAGCCTCTGACCCGCTCTTGTTGCCACAGTATTTATGTGGCTGTTTCTGGTCAATGGTGACCCCCCAGGATGCTGATGGTGGGGGATACAGAGCAGTCAGGCCATTCCTCAAAGGTCGAGGATTTGAAAATAATACTTGACACCAGTCAATACATAGAATTGTGATCAGTCCATAGAGGGATTTGCTGTTTAGTGTATGTACAGTAAATAGAATTGACAAGATTAAATCATTGTATCTACCATATATATATACCCACCCTCGGTGATACAGAAATTATTTGGCAAACCTTTGCAGCTTTAAAATTCTCATCCTGGTTTTCAAATTCCTCAATGGCCTCACCCCTCCCCATCTATGTATCCTCCTTCAACCCTACAATCTTCAGATCTCTTAACTTCTCCAATTCCGACCTCTTGCGCAGCATTCCCGATTTTCATCACTCCATCATTGGCAGCCATGCCTTCAGCTGCCGAGGCCCCAAACTCTCGAATTCCCCTCTCGAAATCTCTCCGTCTCTCTTTCCTCCTTTAAGATGCTCCTCAATACCAACCAGAGAGCTGTCGGCTGGGTCATTGAATGTATTTAAGATGGAGATAGGCAGATTTTTGAACGATAAGGACGTCAAGGGTTATGGGGAGCGGGCGGGGAAGTGGAGCTGAGCCCATGATCAGATCAGCCATGATCTTATTGAATGGCGGAGCAGGATCGAGGGGTCAAATGGCCGACTCCTGCTCCTATTTCTTATGTTCTTATTACCTCTTTGACCAAGCTTTTTAGTCACCGGTCCTAACATCTCCTTACGTGGCTCAATGTCAAATTACACTCCTGTGATGCACCTCGAGATGTTTTACTACTTTAAAGGCACTATAGAAATGCAAGTTGTTGTTGCTTTCACTTGACAATTTAAGAGTCCTGGCTGTACACAGGTCAGCGGCGGGAGAGGGAGGAGCTCGAACACAGGAGGAGGTGAAGGAGACAACAGTACCAGTTTTGGGAGAACCGGTTGAGAGAGGCGGAAGTTCCAGTGTGAGACGACGGTGGGGGTGCGGCCGGGGGATTGAATTTTCCCCTTTTACAACAAAATAAAGAATTAAAAACCGCCTGTGACGATTAGCATAGTTTTGCCCGATCAGTGTATTGGAGATGCCACATTCACAGTGTTGTTTGTTCAAATCAGATCCCACCGTTGTCTCAGATGATGTACAGCTGTCCTGTCTCATCTCCCTCCCCAGGCACTCTCAACAGTGTTCCTTTCAAGGAACATACATTAGGTTCAACACACGAATTGTACTGTTCATAAAGCTTCATAAATGTACACAAAGCCCTTTTTTGTCACTCCATTCCCCATAGAAAGTAGAGATACCCAGCTTTAATTCACTCAGGACCCAAAACGGAATTCCCATTCCAACTGAGAGCTTTCATCACCATGGGTCAGTCTGATTTTTTTTTTTTACTTGTTAAGGCATACCAAAGTTGGTGTCAGGAGACATCTGCCCCACACTGCCAAAATTAATTATAAAATAACATTTATTCAATAATCAGGTTTTACATATTCACTTACATCTCAACACAACTCCTACATAAATATGTAGTAAAATCTATTATTTCCAAAATTAGTATTAAAGTTACTGAAATGTCACATTCTATATACACACAACATTGTCAAATGATCAGAACCAATGCAAGCAGATATTTTAAGCTGCAAGCTTATACACTACACAGTGTAATGAAAAATGTAAAAAAAATCACCAGTCCTGGCAAAAGGCAATTTTAAGACTCAGGCCAGAATGGTCTTCACCAAAGGAGTGATCATCTCGTGGAACAACAGAGGCAAAAACCTTGGAACCATTTAAGAATCAGCTGGGTGTTGGGAGGGATGGCATGGATGAGCTAAATGGCCTTCCTGATATCCCGTGTGTCTGGCGAACCTTTCTGTAGCACAAGTTATTGAGTAAAAAGGAGTCAACAGAATGTGGGATGAGTTTGCTGCATAGTCTAATAAAAGGTGGTTTCATTCCAAGCTTTGCGGATTTTGCTCCAGGGGCCTCCCAGCACTGCAGCCACCAGGAAGAAGAACAGCAGCAACATGCCCTGAGCAATCGATTGAGAGTGTGGTTCACCTGGCAAAGGACACAGAAATCAAAAGTTACCTTGGACTTTTAAATGTTTGGATCCCTTTAGGAGGTACAACTTTTCCCATTACAAATACATGTCAAAGGTCGACTTGAGTCTGCACTTTATCGTTTTAAAGCAAATAAAAACATGTGCATCTTAACATACAGGTTTTCAAATTCTGTGCAAGAGGCCCCAGCAAATAATGACACACACTCAGAAATACTGATACAATCCTGTGGGTTTCTACAAGACCCCTAATCTAGGCTGACACTTCACGCAGTGCTGACAGAGTGCTGCACTGTCAGGAGTGCCGTCTTCTGGATAAAATGTTAAAGCGAGGTCCCGTCTGCCCTCTCCGGGGGACATTAACACACTGTTGCCACTATTTGAAGGCCAAGGTGTTCTCAGTGTCCTAGCCCATATTCCTTTCTCAAAAACCACTAAACACAGATTGTCTGATCAATCATTTACAGTTGGTGGGATCTTGCTGCTGTGTTTGCTGACATAACAGTGACTACACTTTGAATATAATCCAATGGTTGCAAGCACTTTGGGAAATCCAGAGGATGTGATAAGGTGCTATACAAATGCAAGTTCATAGTGCCAGTTACCCAAAAGGAAACAATGCTATAATTGCAGACAACATTTGTTCCTTTACAGCAAGGAAAATAATTAGCAGCAAGGTAATTAAGTACAGAAATCTGGTGACAGGCAAACCTTTGGAATTCCCGGGATGCTGTGGCAGATTCCCCGAGTCCTACAACATACAGATGTGCTTGACGTCCGATATTAAATTCAGATGACCTGGTAACCAGAGACTGCAGAGAACCCACATTCCCATCAGTCGCGTCGGCCGCTGCCTCGAATACAACAGAAACTTGTCGTGATCCAGAGCCACCATCGCAGAAAAATATCCCAGTGCTTCCGAGGAGTGGCGGAAATCAACACCAAGCCAAAGAAAAAGGAGGAAGGTGCTTTGTCAAAGAGATGGGTTTTATGAAGGATCTTAAAGAAATTGAGGGAGTTGGAAAGGCAGAGGGGTTTAGGAAGGGAATTCCAGAAAGCAGAAGGCACAGTCACTATACGTGGGGCAAAGAGAAGGCGGGGTGCACAAGGGACTAGAGTCAGAGGAATGGAAAGTTCGGGGGGGCGAGGGGGGTTGTAGGACTTGAAAAGGCTACAGAGATTGGGGAGTGGTGAGGCTACGGTGTGATTTAATCACAAGGGTGAGAATTTTTTAATTTAAGGTGTTGGGGCCGAGAGCAAATGCAGGTCAGAGGTCAGGTGTGATGGAGCGATTGTAACACATAGGATGCAGCTAGCAGAGATTTGGATGAGTTGCTGTTTATAGAGGGTTAAGAGGATGAGAGGTCGGCTAGGAGAACTGGAACAGTTGAGTCTGGCAGTGACAAAGGCATTGGATGAGAGTTTCAACAGCAGATAGGCTGAGGTCAGCAATCTCTGTGGTGGAAATGGTGACCATTTGGAATCGAAGCTCTGCTCGGGGTCAAAGTTACACAGTCTGGGTCAGCCTGAGAGTGGCCAGGGAGGGAGATGGAGTTGGTGGCGATGGAGCGGAGTTTGTGGCAGAAGCCAAAAATTGATCTTTCCAATGTTTAGGTGGAGTCAGTTATGGTTCATCCAAAGATGATGGGTGACTGACAAACACTCTGACAGCACAAGAGGCAATGGAAGGGTCTGGAGAATGACAAGACGTTCAAGGACCTTGGAGATGGGATGGTGGTTAGCAGAGGCAGAGATCGAGGGTGGGTTTTGTTTCAAGGAGAGGGGTGATGACAGTGGTTTTGAAAAGCAGGGAGAAAGTGCTGAGAGAGGGAATAATTTCCAATGCCCGAAAAAATAGGGGCAAGGAAGGGAAACTGGATGATCTAGAGTTTAGTAGAAATGGGGTTGAGATCAGTTTCACAGATGAAATAAGCTTAGCAAGGCGGGGGTGGGGTGAGGTGTGAGGGGAGATGGAAAAAAAATAGATGAAACTACGGTGAGAGATCGGGGGCACAGGACTGTGAGGGGCAGATTTACCTGGTCAGGTATCTCATTTGCTGTTTGTGGGACCTTCCTCCATTACAACAGTGACTACTCTTCAAAAGTAAAGCACTGTGAAGTGCTTTGGGATGCCGAGAGGTCATGAAAGGCGCAATATAAATGCAAGTCTTTCCTCCTTTTATTCTTTAATGCACTAAACATGCCCAGTACTGCTGCTGCTACACAAACCACGAGAACCAGGTTGAAGAAGTGCACTTTAGAATCAATACAACCTCCTTACCTGTGTAACGTCTTGTCAATGGGTAAGCAAGGTCAGGCCAGCAAACTTCATTTCGAGAGCAGTCGTATTCAACGTAATTAATCTGGAAACTAGCCAACAAAATGATTTCACAGAGATTTTCAATCACAGCAAGTCAGTAATCCAGCTAGTTGTGAGTACACTTCTTTTACAAAAAAAAAATCAGAATTGCCTGGCTCTTTAAAGTTTTTCCATTGTATTTTAACATTTTCCCTCTCCCAATAAATTCTTCCCCATATTTCCCCTCTCTGGTTGCGGCATAGCCCACCAGTTTCTGCACAAGAGACCATTCCTAATCACCAAGTGTGCGTGGGTCATTCAAAACCAATCCTGTTCCCACCAAACCACGGCAGAGTGGAATGATGTGTGGCGCTCCGGAGCAGTAACTCTGACCGACGTCTGACCTACTTCCTTCCATACACAGAGCAACAGAGGCCAGCTGTCTGGCTGAGATGGAATGCTTCTGTGTTTGCTGGGCTTCAGACCCAGGCCTTTTGAGGGGGGACATGGGGGGACATCTGTGTTTCTCGATCGCAGCATCGGAGACATTTACCCTTCGGCCAATGAGGAGTTTTGCTTCATTTGAAATATGCCAGAAACGCAGAGAAGTGAATTTTCCTCTGGGATGTTATTCCCCTCTTTTATCACAGAATTACAGAATTAACAGCACAGAAACAGGTCATTCAGCCCAAAAGGTCCGTGCCGGTGTTTATGCTTCACACCAGCCTCCTCCCACCCTTACTTTATCTCATCGTATCGGCGTATCCTTCTATTCCTTTCTCCCTCACGTGCTTATCGAGCTTCCCCTTAAATGCACCTCTGCTATTCGCCTCAACCCCTCCCTGTGGGAATGAGTTCCACATTCTCACCCCTCTCTGGGTAAAGACGTTTCTTCTGAATTCCCCATTGGATTTATTGGTTTATTATTTATTTATAGCTTTACATGATTTCACTCCACTCTGGAGGTCTTGTTGTGCCGTGAAGTTCCTGGCTGAGAGTGTGGGGAAATCATCTGCTCCCAGACCCCATTGGACCAACTTTAATTTAACCATCTTGAGGCGTGCTATAAAATGACCCACAGGACTCATTCATAGAACAATTTAGCTGATGTGGATTGGGGAGGGGTGAAAGGAAAGCAAGGCATTTAAAAAACATTTTGATGGATGAGCTGAGATGGGTCGAATTGGCCTCCCTCACCTGTATCCATCGAGTGATCAGCAAACAGCAGACATGGCTCAGAATAAGGGGTCGGCCATTTAGGACTGAGAGGAGGAGAAATTTCTTCACTCAGAGGGTGGTGAATCTTTGGAATTCTCTTCCCCAGAGAACTGTGGATGCTGAGTCGAGTATATTCAAGACTGAGATTTTTGGACACTAAGGGAATCAGGGATATGGGGATCGGGGGAGGGGGAAGTGGAGTCGATGTAAAAGTTCAGCCATGGTCGTATTTGTAAAGTCCTTACTCTACAGCATGAAACCACACGAGGCACATTCCAGGAAAAGGCCACTCTGTGACCTTAACTCTTTATTACAGGACTCCAGCAGTGATGACCCTGCGTGGTACCTCCCTTTATATACCTGTGTGATCAGGTAAGGAGTGTCTCCCACAAGTTCACCCCCTGTGGTCAAGGTGTGCATCTAAGTTGAGTGTATACAGTAATACAGTGGTGTTACATTGTAGTTACAAACATGACATCACCTCCCCGCCACCCCCCCCCCCCCCCAAAGTCTTATTGGGATCATAGGTTTAGTCTTTCAGTTGGTCTACGCACCCTCGTGGAGTGCCGCAGTTGGGGGTCTGGTTGTTGGACACTAACGTGAGTGTCTGTCACCTGTGGTGATTCCGACCTGTCCGGGCTGACCGCAGGGACTGTGCATTCTTCTGATTGCTTTTGTTGCTCGTTCGCTGGCGGTGTGGTGAGCTCCATCTCATGGTCTTCTTCACGTTCCTCCGTGTCGATGCTGAACCTTTCTTTCACTTGGTCCAGATGCTTTTGGCATATCTGACCATTGTTGAGTTTTACCACGATGACCCTATTCCCCTCTTTGTCAATTACAGTACCATCAAGCCATTTGGGCCCCATGGCGTGATTGAGGACGAATACAGGATCATTTATTTCTATACATCTCCCCCTTGAGTTACGGTCATGGTACTCGTTTTGTGACTTGCGCTTGCCCTCAACTATGTCGGTCAGGACTGGGTGGATGAGGGACAGCCAAGTTTTGAGTGTCCGTTTCATGAGTAGCTCTGCAGGCGGAACCCCCGTGAGCGAGTGCGAGCGGGATCTATAGGCCAGCAGGAGGCGCGATAGGCGGCATTGTAGGGAGGGTCCTTGAATTCTGAGCATACCTTGCTTAATGATTTGGACCGCACGTTCCGCCTGGCCATTGGAGGCCGGCTTGAATGGTGCAGTCCTGACATGGTTGATGCCATTGCCCGACATAAACTCCCGGAATTCATAGCTCATGAAACAGGCCATTATCCTTAACCAGGATGTCCAGCAAGCCATGGGTTGCAAAGATCGCACGTAGGCTTTCCACGGTGGTGGATGATGTGCATGAATTCAGATCCATTTCGAGTACGCATCTACGACAATGAGGAACATCTTCCCCATGAACGGGCCCGCGTAGTCAACATGAATACGTGACCATGGCTTGGTGGGCCAGGGCCATGGGCTGAGTGGGGCCTCCCTGGGGGCATTACCCAGCTGGGCACAGGTCGTGCACCTGCGAACAGTGTTCCAGGTCTGAGTCAATTCCAGGCCACCAAACGTGTGACCGGGCAATGGCCTTCATCATCACAATGCCTGGGTGCTCGCTGTGGAGTTCCCTGATGAATGCCTCCCTGCCCTTCTGGGGTATGACTACCTGGCTGCCCCATAGTAGGCAGTCGGCTTGGTTGGAGAGCTCATCCATCCGCCTGTGGAAAGGTCTGACCTCCTCAGGGCATGCTCCGTGTGCGGGCGCCCAATCCCCAGTCAGGACACATTTCTTAATCAGGGATAGGAGGGGATCTCTGTTTGTCCAGATTTTGATCTGGTGGGCTGTGATGGGGGAGTCTGCACTGTCAAGGGCATCGACAGCCATGACCATCTCAGCGCTTTGCTCCGCTGCCCCCTCGGTGGTGGCCAGTGGAAGCCTGCTGAGCATGTCAGCACAGTTTTCAGTGCCTGGCCGGTGCCGGATGGAGTAGTCATAAGCAGCGAGCGTGAGAGCCCATCGCTGTATGTGAGCTGATGCATTAGCATTGACAGCCTTGCTGTCTGACAACAGGGATGTGAGTGGCTTGTGGTCCGTCTCTAATTCAAACTTCCTACCGAAGAGGTACTGGTGCATTTTGTTTTACACCATAGACACATGCAAGCGCTTCCTTCGCGACCATCCCATATCCCCGTTCTGCTTGAGCGCGCGACCTAGAGGCATAAGCCACAGGTTGTAGCTGGCTCTCAGCATTACCCTGCTGCAACACGCACCCAACCCCATAGGACGATGCATCACATCAGAATTAAATGTTTACAGGGGTCGTACAGGGTCAACAACTTGTTTGAACAAAGTAGGTTTCGCGCCCGATCAAAAGCCCATCCCTGACAATCCCCCCAAAACCAATCGCAACCCTTACGCAGGAGCACGTGTAGCGGCTCCAACAACGTGCTCAAGTTTGGCAGAAAGTTCCCAAAATAGTTCAACAGCCCCAAGAATGAACGCAACTCCGATGTGTTGCAGGGCCTGGGTGCTCGTCGAATCGCCTCTGTTTTGGATTCGGTGGGCCGAATCCAATCTGCAGCAACCCTCCTGCTCAGAAACTCAACCTCAGGAGCTAAAAACATTTAGACTTCTTGAGTCGCAGGCCTACCCGGTCCAGTTGGCGTAGCACCTCCTCCAAGTTGTGGAGGTGTTCCTCGGTGTCTCGACCCGTGATGAGGATGTCGTCCTGGAATACGATCGTTCCCGGAATGGATTTGAGCAGGCTTTCCATGTTACGTTGAAAAATCGCGGCCGCTGATCGAATGCCAAACGGACACCTGTTATAAATGAACAGTCCCTTGTGCGTGGTGATGGTGGTCAGTAGTTTAGATTCGTCGGCCAGTTCCTGAGTCATATAGGCTGAAGTGAGGTCCAACTTGGTGAACAGCTTGCCGCCTGCCAGCGTGGCGAAGAGGTCCTCCGCTCTCGGGCGCGGGTATTGATCTTGTAGGGACACCAGATTGATGGTGGCCTTGGAGTCGCCACAGATCCTGACAGAGCAATCCGCTTTTAGAACGGGAACAATGGGGCTCGCCCAGTCGCTGAATTCAACCGGCAAGATGATGCCCTCTCGCAACAGCTGGTCCAATTCGCTCTCGATTTTTTCCTTCATCACATATGGCACTGCTCTGGTTTTGTGTTGCACTGGCCTGGCATCCGGGGTGATGTGTATCACTACTTTAGTGCCTTTGAAAGTCCCGACGCCCGGTTGGAATAGTGAATCGAATTGTTGTAGGACTTGTGAGCATGAACTTCGCTCCACCGAGGACATTGCGTGAACATCCCCCCCATTTCCAGTTCATCACGGCTAACCAGCTCCTCCCCACAAGTGCAGGACCATTGCCCGGGAGAATCCAGAGTGGCAGCCGGTTCACTAATCCATTGTGTGTGACAGCCATCATTGCACTGCCTAGCACCGGAATGATTTCTTTGGTGTAAGTCCGTAATTGTGTCTCAATACATTCTAATTTGGGTCTACTGGCTTTGAGTGGCCATAGCTTCTCAAATTGCTGAATGCCCATGAGTGACTGGCTGGCCCCAGTGTCCAGCTCCATGCGTACTGGGATACCGTTCAACAAAACCCTCATCATCATTGGTGGCGTTTTGGTGTATGAACTGTGAATATTCACCCGCTGAACCTCAACATCCATCGATTTGCCCCAAAAGTCATCCTGCCTCACAGAACCTTTCTCTGGTCCATCTGCCTCATATTAGTCTGGTTGCAGGTTTTCTGCACATTCGAGCTAAATGGCCACTGAGATTTCAGATTTTGCAGACAAACTGTTGGAATCTGCAGGATCTGGCTGAGTGTTTTCCCCCACACTTCCAGCATGAGTTAAAGTTTCCATTGTTGGGGACAAAGGAACTATGGCCAGGAATTCTGCACTGACTGTCCCTTTGACTGCTCTTAAGTACCCTATTAGTGGGTGTCAATGGCCCCATCCCGGGCCACATTGTCCACTGTGATGGCGTGAATGTCCGTTCAGCCTGCCATTGTCTCTGTTGAGGTCCTGCTCTGGGGTCTATTGCAGCCTGGTAAATGTCGCACTGCCCCTGCCTGCCTGCCTGCGGGGCTCTGAGTCGCATTGATGATGTTGACTCCCTGATCCATCGCCGCGTTAGAGGCAGAATTGCGCAGGTATATTATTTTCGTCTCTTCCTCCCCCCGCCATGAAAGTTTGAGCTAACAACACAGCCGCTTCCAAGGTCAAATCCTTGGTCTCAATTAATTTGCGAAAAATTCCCGCATGACCGATACCCTCGATAAAGAAGTCCCTTAGCACCTCCCTCCCTGCAGGCGCCCGTGAATTTACAGAGGCTGGCCAAACACTGGAGGTCTGCTACAAAGTCCGGTATGCTCTGTCCTTCACGACGTCGGTGGGTGTAGAATCTGTGTCGGGCCATGTGTATGCTACTTGCCGGTTTGAGGTGCTCCCCAATTAATTTGCTAAGCTCTTCAAAGGTTTTGTCCAATGGCTTTTCAGGTGCCAGTAAGTCCTTCATGAGCGCGCAAGTCTTTGGTCCGCAGCTGGTCAGGAGATGAGCCTGTCGCTTGTCGGCCGCTGCATCCCCCAGCCATTCTTTCGTAACGAAACTTTGCTGAAGCCTCTCGAAAAAATCGTCCCAGTCTTCCCCAACACAGTACTGTTCCTCTGTGCTACCGGTGGCCATTCTCGTGGGTTCCCGTTTCTCGTCGCCAAAGTAAAGTCCTTACTCTACAGCATGAAACCACACGAGGCACATTCCAGGAAAAGGCCACTCTGTGACCTTAACTCTTTATTACAGGACTCCAGCAGTGATGATCCTGCGTGGAACCTCCCTTTATATACCTGTGTGGTCAGGTAAGGAGTGTCTCCCACAAGTTCACCCCCTGTGGTCAAGGTGTGCCTCTAAGTTAAGTGCATACAGTAATACAGTGGTGTTACATTGCAGTTACAAACATGACAGTATTGAATGGTGGAGTAGGCTCGAGGGGCCGTATGGCCTACTTCTGCTCCTATTTCTTATGTTCTTATGTATTTATCTTCCTTTCTTACTATGAGGAGGCAGCTTGCTGACAGACAGTCAGTGGAGATTTAGAAATCACCATGTGCGGACAGGGTTGCCAATCCTCTAGTAACTAAAGATTCATTTCCAGGACACTGCTACGAGTAAATACAGTAGAAAATCACAGGGACAATTTTTTTTAAATATTGAACACCATAGCTATAAAAATCCCAGAAATGGGACAAAAGGCTGTTTGGCTGATGGGCAAAAATCATCCAATAGGGTAATGAAGAGACTATCGGGCTGGGAAGGCGGAGCACCGCGGGGGGGGGGAGGGTCAGGCGACCAATGGCGGGAGTGCGGGGGAGGGGCGGTTGGAGGCAGGAGCTCATATGATGACACCTCCAGGAATAAGGCCAACCAGAGTTAGCATCCGTACGTAGGGAACCTGCAGATGCAAACTCCCATCATACTTGCCATGGTCCGACATGTTGGGGCCACCACTCTGCCTCTCACTTTTGTTCGTAACGAGAGACTTATTATTATTCCGAATACAAGAACGATTGACATTATCTGATACAATTTATGCTGCAGTTTCTCCTACCTGGTTTGCATTGGCTCAGGCTGGGCTGGTATTTGGATAAACTGCACCGAGGTGCTGACCGAGAAGGACTGAAGAAGGGAATTGGTCCCACAGGCAGCTGCATTGCCTCCTCCACACTGGATGCGCCAGGTCACTCTGGAAAACCTGAAGACAAATCCATTCACCCCATTTGTTTAAGTAGGTGGAGGGAGCTGAGGAGAAATGTTATTTTACACAGCGAGTTGCTGTGATCTGGAACGCACTGACGGAAGCAGATTCAATAATAACTTTAAAAGGGAATTGGATATATACTTGAAAAGGAAAAATCTGCAAGGCGATGGGGAAAGAGAAAGGGGAGTGGGATTGATTGGATAGCTCTGTCACAGAATGGGCACAGGCACGATAGGCCAGATGGCCTCCTATTGTGCAGTACTGCCACAATTCAGCACACAATGGGAGGCCTCAGGCACACAGCCTACACATGCTGCTCTGGGGCAAGATTCCGAGCAGAGGGCAAGCATTTGCACAGAGCTATCGGCCGAGCTTTATTTTCATCTTGCTTTACTAATTGTGACATCTGCTTTTTCTACTTAATTTCCACCACGTTAATTTCATTCTTCTATTGGGGGGTGGGGGGGGGGGGTTGAAGAGAGCTTGGGGGGGGGGGGGGGGGGAAGAGAGCTTGGGGGGGGGGGGGAGAGCTTGGGGGGGGAGAGAGAGCTTGGGGGGGGAGAGAGAGCTTGGGGGGGGAGAGAGAGCTTGGGGGGGGAGAGAGAGCTTGGGGGGGGAGAGAGAGCTTGGGGGGGGAGAGAGAGCTTGGGGGGGGAGAGAGAGCTTGGGGGGGAGAGAGAGCTTGGGGGGGGAGAGAGAGCTTGGGGGGGGAGAGAGAGCTTGGGGGGGAGAGAGAGCTTGGGGGGGGAGAGAGAGCTTGGGGGGGGAGAGAGAGCTTGGGGGGGGAGAGAGAGCTTGGGGGGGGAGAGAGAGCTTGGGGGGGGAGAGAGAGCTTGGGGGGGGAGAGAGAGCTTGGGGGGGGAGAGAGAGCTTGGGGGGGGAGAGAGAGCTTGGGGGGGGAGAGAGAGCTTGGGGGGGGAGAGAGAGCTTGGGGGGGGAGAGAGAGCTTGGGGGGGGAGAGAGAGCTTGGGGGGGGAGAGAGAGCTTGGGGGGGGAGAGAGAGCTTGGGGGGGGAGAGAGAGCTTGGGGGGGGAGAGAGAGCTTGGGGGGGGAGAGAGAGCTTGGGGGGGGAGAGAGAGCTTGGGGGGGGAGAGAGAGCTTGGGGGGGGAGAGAGAGCTTGGGGGGGGAGAGAGAGCTTGGGGGGGGAGAGAGAGCTTGGGGGGGGAGAGAGAGCTTGGGGGGGGAGAGAGAGCTTGGGGGGGGAGAGAGAGCTTGGGGGGGGAGAGAGAGCTTGGGGGGGGAGAGAGAGCTTGGGGGGGGAGAGAGAGCTTGGGGGGGGAGAGAGAGCTTGGGGGGGGAGAGAGAGCTTGGGGGGGGAGAGAGAGCTTGGGGGGGGAGAGAGAGCTTGGGGGGGAGAGAGAGCTTGGGGGGGGAGAGAGAGCTTGGGGGGGGAGAGAGAGCTTGGGGGGGGAGAGAGAGCTTGGGGGGGGAGAGAGAGCTTGGGGGGGGAGAGAGAGCTTGGGGGGGGAGAGAGAGCTTGGGGGGGGAGAGAGAGCTTGGGGGGGGAGAGAGAGCTTGGGGGGGGAGAGAGAGCTTGGGGGGGGAGAGAGAGCTTGGGGGGGGAGAGAGAGCTTGGGGGGGGAGAGAGAGCTTGGGGGGGGAGAGAGAGCTTGGGGGGGGAGAGAGAGCTTGGGGGGGGAGAGAGAGCTTGGGGGGGGAGAGAGAGCTTGGGGGGGGAGAGAGAGCTTGGGGGGGAGAGAGAGCTTGGGGGGGGAGAGAGAGCTTGGGGGGGGAGAGAGAGCTTGGGGGGGGAGAGAGAGCTTGGGGGGGGAGAGAGAGCTTGGGGGGGGAGAGAGAGCTTGGGGGGGGAGAGAGAGCTTGGGGGGGGAGAGAGAGCTTGGGGGGGGAGAGAGAGCTTGGGGGGGAGAGAGAGCTTGGGGGGGGAGAGAGAGCTTGGGGGGGGAGAGAGAGCTTGGGGGGGGAGAGAGAGTGGGGGGGGAGAGAGAGCTTGGGGGGGGAGAGAGAGCTTGGGGGGGGAGAGAGAGCTTGGGGGGGGAGAGAGAGCTTGGGGGGGGAGAGAGAGCTTGGGGGGGGAGAGAGAGCTTGGGGGGGGAGAGAGAGCTTGGGGGGGGAGAGAGAGCTTGGGGGGGGAGAGAGAGCTTGGGGGGGGAGAGAGAGCTTGGGGGGGGAGAGAGAGCTTGGGGGGGGAGAGAGAGCTTGGGGGGGGAGAGAGAGCTTGGGGGGGGAGAGAGAGCTTGGGGGGGAGAGAGAGCTTGGGGGGGAGAGAGAGCTTGGGGGGGAGAGAGAGCTTGGGGGGGAGAGAGAGCTTGGGGGGGAGAGAGAGCTTGGGAGGGAGAGAGAGCTTGGGGGGGAGAGAGAGCTTGGGGGGGAGAGAGAGCTTGGGGGGGAGAGAGAGCTTGGGGGGGAGAGAGAGCTTGGGGGGGAGAGAGAGCTTGGGGGGGAGAGAGAGCTTGGGGGGGAGAGTGAGCTTGGGGGGGAGAGTGAGCTTGGGGGGGAGAGTGAGCTTGGGGGGGAGAGAGAGCTTGGGGGGGAGAGAGAGCTTGGGGGGGAGAGAGAGCTTGGGGGGGAGAGAGAGCTTGGGGGGGAGAGAGAGCTTGGGGGGGAGAGAGAGCTTGGGGGGGAGAGAGAGCTTGGGGGGGAGAGAGAGCTTGGGGGGGAGAGAGAGCTTGGGGGGGAGAGAGAGCTTGGGGGGGAGAGAGAGCTTGGGGGGGAGAGAGAGCTTGGGGGGGAGAGAGAGCTTGGGGGGGAGAGAGAGCTTGGGGGGAGAGAGAGCTTGGGGGGGAGAGAGAGCTTGGGGGGGAGAGAGAGCTTGGGGGGGAGAGAGAGCTTGGGGGGAGAGAGAGCTTGGGGGGGAGAGAGAGCTTGGGGGGGAGAGAGAGCTTGGGGGGGAGAGAGAGCTTGGGGGGGAGAGAGAGCTTGGGGGGGAGAGAGAGCTTGGGGGGGAGAGAGAGCTTGGGGGGGAGAGAGAGCTTGGGGGGGAGAGAGAGCTTGGGGGGGAGAGAGAGCTTGGGGGGAGAGAGAGCTTGGGGGGGAGAGAGAGCTTGGGGGGGAGAGAGAGCTTGGGGGGGAGAGAGAGCTTGGGGGGGAGAGAGAGCTTGGGGGGGAGAGAGAGCTTGGGGGGGAGAGAGAGCTTGGGGGGGAGAGAGAGCTTGGGGGGGAGAGAGAGCTTGGGGGGGAGAGAGAGCTTGGGGGGGAGAGAGAGCTTGGGGGGGAGAGAGAGCTTGGGGGGGAGAGAGAGCTTGGGGGGGAGAGAGAGCTTGGGGGGGAGAGAGAGCTTGGGGGGGAGAGAGAGCTTGGGGGGGAGAGAGAGCTTGGGGGGGAGAGAGAGCTTGGGGGGGGAGAGAGAGCTTGGGGGGGTGGAGAGAGAGCTTGGGGGGTGGGGGGGGAGAGAGAGCTTGGGGGGGGGGGGGAGAGAGAGCTTGGGGGGGGGGAGAGCTTGTGGGGGGGAAAGAGAGCTTGTGGGGAGGGGAAGAGAGCTTGTGGGGGGAGGGGGGGGAAGAGCTTGGGATGGGGGGTGGAGAGAGCTTGCGGGGGGTGGGGGGAAAAGAGAGCTTGGGGATGGGGGGGTGGAGAGAGCTTGCGGGGGGGGGGGGGAAAGTAAGTTTGGGGGGGGCAGTGAGCTTGCGGGGGGGTGGGGAATGAGAGAAGGAGAAATTGGAGGGGGGAGAGAGGGAACTCAGAAATGACTGCTCACATTCTTCCAACCCCCCCAAGCTCGGTGTGTGTGTTACAAGGGACATTGTTGTGATCGATGAAATCCAGCAGTCACAACACTGTCATTATTCACTTCATACCCAATAAACCTGTTAACAATGCACACACAATGCCCCATCTATGTGTGGGGGTGGGGGTAAGGTCTTGCGATTGGTTAAGGGACTTCGGCTGGAACTTGGTGGCTTTTGGGGAGATCTATCCTCGCTGGTTTCTGAAGTCAAAATGGATGAATTACAAATTGGAAAGTCACTCAGAACTTGGGCTGGGCAGTTCCAGTTACACATTGCAGAGGAACTTCAGGGTGTGGCTTATCCTCCAAGGGGACCAATCAGCAATAGGTCATGTGATAATGGACAGCCAATCAGAGAAAAGGTTGCCTTTCAGTTTGTACAAATAGACACAGTCATTACTGAATCCACAATTAATCAGAACTGATCCACATCTAATTTAATTGCTGTATGTAAAAAGTGAGTTCCTTTACAACATTTAAATGCTAAGAGTATTTATTTTGAGAGATGCCAACTTGCCAATACAATTTCAATGCTCATCATCTTACTTCACTTCAGCTCCCAGTATCTCTCGCTGTGGCACTCCTTCAATTGCACCAACGACCGCTGTGAAGAACCAAATATTCAAGTTGGCAGGAATGTCCAGACAGAATCCACGCAAGTTCTCTTCAGTTGAAAAATTGATTGGTAATGTTCCCTTGTCTTTAAAAAAAAACACATGAATTAATGTAGGAGTTCTTGACCAATTTGGAAAACAAAAGGATCACACTTATCGCCCTATAGCCCATCTTTCAGATGAGATGTTAAACCGAGGCCCTGTCAAGTGGGTGTAAAAGATCCCACAGCAAAAGACCAGGGGAGTTATCCCCGGTGTCCTGGCCAATAATTATCCCTCAATCAACATAACAAAAAACCCCAGATTAATTGGTCATTCTCACACTGCTGTTTGTGGGAGCTTGCTGTGCGTAAGATGGCTACCGCATTTCCTACATTCATCATCATCATAGGCAGTTCCTCGAAATCGAGGAAGACTTGCTTCCACTCCTGAAATGTGTTCTTTGGTGGCTGAACGGTCCAATACGAGAGCCACAGACTCTGTCACAGGTGGGACAGACATTCGCCGAAGGAAGAGGTGTGTGGGACTGGTTTGCCGCACGCTCCTTCCGCTCTCTGCGCTTGACCTCTTCACACTCTCGGCGTTGAGATTCAAAGAGCTCAACGTCCTCCCGGATGTACTTTCTCCACCTCGGGCGGTCTTCGGCCAGGGTCTCCCAGATGTCAGTAGTGATATCGCACTTTACCAGGGAGGTTTTAAGGGTGTCCTTGTAATGTTTCCGCTGCCCACCTTTAGCGCGTTTGCCGTGAAGGAGCTGCGCATAAAGCATTTGCTTGGGGAGTCTTGAGTCTGGCATGCGAACTATGTGGCCTGCCCAGCGAAGCTGATCAACTGTAGTCAGTGCTTCAATGCTGGGGATGTTAGCCTGGACGAGGACACTGATGTTGGTACGCCAGTCCTCCCAGGGGATTTGCAGAATCTTGGAGGCATCGTTGCTGATATATCTCCAGTGACTTGGTGTCTTCTGTACATCGTCCGTGCCTCTGATCCACAGGAGGGCGGGTATTACTACAGCCCTGTAGACCATGGTGGTAGATTTGAGGGCCTACCAACATAACAAAAAAAAAAAGATTATCTGATCATTCTCACACTGTTGTTTGTGGGAGCTTGCTTGTGCACAAATTGGCTGCCATGTTTCCTACATTGCAACAGTGACTACACTCCAAAAGTACTTCATTGGCTTTTAAGCGCTTTGAGACGTCCGGTGGTCGTGAAAGGCGCTGTATCAATCCAAGTCTTTCTTTAATATAAAGAACTAGAATTTATATAGCACCTGATCAACCTGCACCTCAACAGCACCGGGACTAATATACTCGCAGGGAGTTTTGTTAGTGCTGTTGGGGAGTTTAAACCAGCTTGGAAGGGGGATAGGAACCAGAGAACAAATTCAAGAGGGAAGTAAAGCAGAAATTGAAGAGCAAGAATCTAGAAAGTGAATCTGTAAGACAGAGGAAACGAGGCTTAGTAAGTAGTAAGCAAGGAGGTCTTGTGCTAAATGGTATATACTTTAATGCAACGAGTGTAGTGAATAAGGCGAATGAGCTAAGAGCACAGGTAGACACTAAGGGGTACTGCATTTTGGCCATTACAGAAACATGGCTGAAAGAGGGGCAGGTTTGGCAGATCAATATTCCTGGTTAAAGGATTTTTAGACAAGATAGAGAGGGGGGGGGGGGGTCATAGAAACATAGAAAATAGATGCAGGAGTAGGCCATACGGCCCTTCGAGCCTGCACCACCATTCAATATGATCATGGCTGATCATGCAACTTCAGTACCCCATTCCTGCTTTCTCTCCATACCCCTTGGTCCATTTAGCCATAAGGGCCATCTCTAACTCCCTTTTGAATATATCTAACGATCTGGCCTCAACAACTTCCTGTGGTAGAGAATTCCACAGGTTCACAATTCTCTGAGTGAAGAAGTTTCCCCTCATCTCGGTCCTAAATGGCTTACCCCTTTATCCTTAGACTGTGACCCCTGGTTCTGGACTTCCCCAACATCGGGAACATCCTTCCTGCATCTAACCTGTCCAACCCCGTCAGAATTTTATAGGTTTCTAAGAGATCCCCTCTCTTTCTTCTAAATGAGAGTGAATATAAGCCTAGTTGATCCAGTTTTTCTTCTTATGTTAGTCCTGCCATCCCAGGAATCAGTCTGGTGAACCTTTGCTGCACTCCCTCAATAGCAAGAATGTCCTTCCTCACATTAGGAGACCAAAACTGAACACAATATTCCAGGTGAGTCCTCATTAAGGTCCTGTACAACTGAGGTAAGACCTCCCTGCTCCGATACTCAAATCCCCTAGCTATGATGGCCAGCATGCTGCTATCTGCCTTCTTAACTGTCTGCTGTACCTGCATGCCAACTTTCAATGACTGATGTACCATGACACCCATGCACCTCCCCTTTTCCTAATTTGTCACCATTCAGATAATATTCTGCCTTCCTGTTTTTGCAACCAAAGTGGATAACCTCACATTGATCCACATTATACTGCATCTGCCATGCATTTGCCCTTTCACCTAACCTGTCCAAGCCCCCCTGCAGTCTCCTAGCATCCTCCTCGCAGCTCGCACTGCCACCTAGTTTAGTGTCATCTGCAAACTTGGAGATATTACATTCAATTTCTTCGTCTAAATCATTAATGTATATTGTAAATAGCTGGGGTCCCAGCACTGAGCCCTGCGGTAGCCCATTAGTCACTGCTTGCCATTCTGAAAAGGACCCTTTTATTCCGACTCTTTGCTTCCTGTCTGCCAACCAGTTCTCTACCCACATCAATATATTACCTCCAATACCATGTGCTTTAATTTTGCACACTAATCTCTTGTGTGGGACCTTGTCAAAAGCCTTTTGAAAGTCCAAATACACCACATCCACTGGTTCTCCCTTGTCCACTCTACTAGTTACATCCTCAAAAAATTCTAGAAGATTTGTCAAGTATGATTTCCCTTTCATAAATCCATGCTGACTTGGACCGATCCTGTCACTGCTTTCTAAATGCGCTGTTATTTCATCTTTAATAATTGATTCCAACATTTTCCCCACAACTGATGTCAGGCTAACCGGTCTATAATTCCCTATTTTCTCTCTCCCTCCTTTTTTTAAAAAAGTGGGGTTACATTAGCTATCCTCCAATCCATAGGAACTGAACCAGAGTTTATAGAATGTTGGAAAATGACTACCAATGCATCCACTATTTCTAGGGTCATTTCCTTAAGTCTGGGATGCAAACTATCAGGCCCTGGAGATTTATCGGCCTTCAATCCCTTCAATTTTCCCAACACCATTTCCTGACTAATAAGGATTTCCCTCAGTTCCCCCTTCTCGCTAGACCCTCGGTCCCCTAGTATTTTCGAGAGGTTATTCGTGTCTTCCTTAGTGAAGACAGAACCAAAGTATTTGGTCAATTGGTCTGCCATTTCCTTGTTGCCCATTATGAATTCCCCTGATTCTGACTGCAAGGGACCTACATTAGTCTTCACAAATCTTTTTCTCTTCACATAGCTATAGAAGCTTTTGCAGTCAGTTTTTATGTTCCCTGCAAGCTTACTCTCATACTCCATTTTCCCCCTCCTAATTAAACCCTTTGTCCTCCTCTGCTGAATTCTAACTTTCTCCCAGTCCTCAGGTTTGCTGCTTTTTCTAGCCAATTTATATGCCTCTTCCAGGGATGTACAATTGTTGTAGTTCATCCAGATAATATTTAAATGTATGCCATTGCCTATCTACCGACAACCCTTTAATTATCATTCTCCAGTCTATCCTAGCCAATTCACGTCTCATACCTTCGAAGTTTCCTTTCTTTAAGTTCAGGACCCTAGTCTCTGAATTAACTGTGTCACTCTCCATCTTAATGAAGAATTCTTCCATATTATGGTCACTCTTCCCCAAGGGGCCCCGCACGACCAGACTGCTAATTAATCCTCTCTCGTTACACAAGACCCAGTCTAGGATAGCCTGTTTTCTAGTTGGTTCCTCGCTGTACTGATTAAAGAAACTATTACAGAAGTGATGAGGGATCATCAAATGAGGCCATATGGGTCGAATTGAAAAATAAAAAAGGGGCGATCACACTGCTGGGCGTGTTTTATAGACCCCCAAACAGTGGGAGGGAGATAGAGGAGCAAATATGTAGGTAAATTGCTGTGAAGTCCATAGGGTAGTAATAATAGGGGATTTTAACTATCCAAATATTGATTGGGACAAATATACTGTGAAGGGTATAGAGGGTGCGGAATTCTTGAAATGCATTCAAGAGATCTTTTTTAGTCAGTATGTAACAAGCCCAACATGAGGGGGCGGTCTTGGATTTAGTTTTGGGGAATGAATCTGGGCGGGTTGAAGGGGTATTCGTGGGAGAGCACTTAGGTGCTAGTGACCATAATTCAGTCAGATTCAAGTTGGTTATGGATAAGGACAAGGACAGACCAGGAATAAAAGTCCCGAATTGGAGAAAAGCTATCTTTGCTAAGTTAAGGAGTGATTTGGCCATAGTTACAGCTACTTGTGGGTAAATCAGCAAGGAGGAGATCTGGAGGCTCAGGCCAAACATGTGCCTTTCAACAAAAAGGTTGGGAATAATAATTCTAGAGCCCCTTGGATGTCTAGGGACTTACAGGGGAGGATAAATAAAAAAAGGGACGCTTATGTGATATACCAATGGCTAAATACTATAGAATCTTTAGAGGAATATAGAAAGTTAAGAGGCAAAATTAAAAAGGATATTAGGAATGCTAAGAGAGAGCACGAGAAATTCTTGGCCAGTAAAATTAAGGAAAACCCAAATATGTTCTATAAATATATTAAGAGTAAGAGGGTAACGAAGGAAAGGGTAGGGTCTATTAGAGACCATGAGAGTAATCTTTGTGTGGAAACGGAAGATGTTGGTAAGGTTCTTAACGAATACTTTGCATCTGTTTTCACAAAGAAAAGGGGCAATGCAGATACTGCTATCGAGGAGGTGTGTGATATTCTGGATGAAATAAATATAGAGAGAGAGGAAATATTAAGGGGTTTAGCAGCTTTGAAAGTAGTTAAGTCCCCAGGGCCGGATGAAATGCATCCCAGGCTGTTGAGCGAAGTAAAAAAGGAAATAGCAGAGGCCTTGACCATCATTTTCCAGTCCTCTTTGGATCTGGGCATGATGCCAGAGGATTGGAGGACTGCTAATGTGGATATCTGAACGGAATATATGGAATTAAGGATAGTAAAGTAAACGGGATATATGAAAATGTATAAGCCATGGAAGAATAGCTGGGAGAATGTCAGATTGCAAATAGTGCAACATCAGCATAGCTAACAATCTGTCTCAAGGTTTCAAGTCACTAATCCTGCCAATAATATATAATTGTAACATGAAATACATCTGCAGAATTGCAAGGTCTCAGTAAATAGTCACACCATTAGATTGAAACATTTGGAGGCAATACTTGAGCTTTCAAGAAGAACATCTCATATAGATTGACTAATGAGTGTCTGAGTTAGACTGTCAATCCATTTGTATTTTGTTATCTGATTTCAAAACTGTATAACTGTTAACGCTTTACGATGTAACTTCACCTATCCGTAGGGAGTGTGTACGCTCTATCCAGAGAGTATATCTTCTGTCTGATAGGTCTTACTGGCCGGTAATAAAGACTGCTTTGTTCAAAGCACAAGAGGTATTCGACTCAGTAATTTTACTGAACCAGATTGAAGTAAAAGAATCCAGGAATTAACATTTGGTGTCAGAAGTGGGATCTCAACGGACGACTGCCGAAAACTTGCGAATTAAGAGCCAGACTAGCCTTGGACGAGACGAGGGGAAAATGGCCACTGGAGTGAGTATGATTTCAATACTGCTCCAGTTTCCCCCGGTTTCAAAAGTCTGAGGAAAGTTTAGCCACTCGCTGGTTCTCAGGTAGTGTCTGAACGAGATCCAGGACAATCTGGTGAATACCTTTCAAACTTAGAATAGGGATAGAGATAGGGAAATTGTGCGATGATGCAAACCAAGCGGCGACTTGGAAAGATAGTTAGAGCTAGATAGGGATAGATGATCAATCATGGATCCAAAAAAAATTAATAGGAAAGAAAAGAGACTCTTGTGAATGTCTGTTTAAATGAGAAATGCTTCTGTGACTTTTACTGTAAAAAAAAAAAGCCGGGGAGTTGTGGTTTGTTTTATCTCAAACAGAATGAAAGTTTGTTTTAACCCTTCGTAGTGTTGTCCTGTATGTGGGAAGTTTAAGAGTGTGAACCTTATTGAATTACGTATATTCGGATGATAAGTTGCGGAGCCAGGAAATGCCCAAAGGATAGATTTGTTAAAAAAAGAAAAAATACATGGTCCCGGTGGTTAAAAAAAAAGAAAAACTTGTTGAAAGCAAACATTCAGAGAAGGCACAGCAAAACAACTGAGATGGATTCAAAAGGATTTCAAAAGAAAAATTATATTAAATAACACGACCTTGAGGCTGGAACAATTGAGATAACGAAAAGCAGTCCGCAGCCTACGTGCCAGACTTCTCTCTAGTTATAAAAAAAAAGTAACGTACTAAATAGGTGCTGAAAGAAAAAAATGTTCTGAGATTTTAAATTATGAAAAATATAAAATCACTCCTGTCCAATTGGCAGAAAAACTCCATTAAATTAGGGCTTTCATTGACTGATTGAATTTAAACTGCGCAGTAATGCGAAAGGATAGGGAAATTTGGAGACTGAAAGAAATTAATTGAGGCTCATAAGAAATCAAAATTAGAAAATTAGGCTCACAGGGAATAAAATGGGGATTTAAATAGAAGATAGGTGTTCAACTCAGGTACGACGTCGACCTTGTATATCACTTGGCCCGTCTAGGCTCTGATTGAATTTTAAAAAAAAACCCCGCAGCAACTCGGAAGGTAGGGCTGACGCGAACGCGCGGCCGAAGCGAACGCGCAGTGACGTAAACGCGCAGTGACGTAAACGCGCAGTGACGCAGAGGCGCAGCAACGCGAATCGCGAAAGTCAGTGCTAATGGCAGTAAGTCTGTAAGTCTTAAAGTGTTTAGAGTTTTAAGTAAAGTTAAAGTATCTTAACTCGCGCGGCGACGCGAGCCACGGGTCGACGCGGATCGCGCGGCGACGTGAACTGCGAGGCAACGCGGATTGCGCGGCGACGTGAACTGCGAGGCGACGTGGTAGTTTAGTATTGAGATCGTGCGGCGACGCGGACCGTGCGGCGATGCGGGTAAGTGTTAGAAGTCTTTGTCTATTTTGTAAATCGCGCGGCGACGCGAACCGCGCGGCGACGCGGGTACGTGTTAGAAGTCCTTGTTTACCTTTTAAAGTTAAAGTATCTTAACTCGCGTGGCGACGCGAGCCACGGGTCGACGTGGATCGCGCGGCGACGTGAACTGCGAGGCAACGTGGTAGTTTAGTATTGAGATCGTGCGGCGACGCGGACCGTGCGGCGATGCGGGTAAGTGTTAGCATTAGTAAAGTTTGGTTATTTGGAGTTAGTTAAAGTCCGTGTTAGTTCTGTAAAGTCTGTGTCTATTTTTAAGTTTGTTTAAATTGCATGACGACACGAACGCGTAGCGACACAGTAATACGAGGGGCAGTGTGAAAATGGGTAATCAGTTAGATAAAACCACGGATGCGGATAATCCGCTACAAAAGCTATGTGAGGAATTCCCTGAAAGAGCTGAAGACTTTAGAAAATTATCAGGAGCCCTGAACAAATTATTAGGGGATGACCAGTGGCCTCTAAGTGACACTAGAAGCGTAGAGGTAAAAAAAAAAAGCACAGGGATTAATTTGGAGAAGGGGACGAGGAAAAGGGGATAAAAAAATTTAATTGCAACCTGGCGACATTATTGTCAGAAATTAAAAGATGCATCACTTCTATCGAGTTGGCAAACAAATGCTATTAAATTAGGACTTGCATTGACAGAGGGAACACATGTTAAAACTGTAGACGTCTTTAAAAAAAAAAAGAAGAATGAATGTGCGCACGAGAAACTTGCTAAGAGATCCTCTGGGACCTCTGAGAAAGGTATTGATCAACTACAAGTTAAAATGGCTGGCTTTGTGTTAACCGAGGCTGATAATGAAATTGATGAGTGGCCACTGACTCAGCGCCCAACGGCGCCTCCCGCACCCCCTGGCCTCTTGCTCCAGTCCTCTTCCCAACACCCTCCACCTAACACTCCGGTAAAAAAGAGTTAGGAACAACCACATATCACCAAAGCAACAAACCCAAACTGACTCCTCATCCTCTGATAGCGAATCGGATCCCCAGTTTACAAGCAATATAGCCGAAAGGACCAGATCTCACACTCGAAAGGGCAGAACTATATCTCGACATCACAAACAGTCCCGTAAATCTTCTAGTCAACCTACCAGTCCAAGTTGTGAAAGACATAGCAAACACCCCCGCCGATCGAGACGCAGAACTGTCAAGCAGTCAGACAGCTCTGAAACATCCTCCGGCCTAGAAATGATTTCCAAGATCCCAAAGTCCCGACACCAATTCCCTGTCAGACCAATGCCAAACCCTGATGCACAACAAGCTGCAGACCACCTCTCTATAGATGTCTGTGATCTTCAAACAACTATTTGATTGCTCACGCTATCCGGACAGATGGAAAGGGCAGTTAGATATTATTGGCAGAAAAAGAAAGGGGAGGGGGGAGGTGCGCCCCCAACCCGGGTCAAGACTGAATACGTGACTAGAAAGGAAGAGCCATCTCGGGAGGAAGGATCAATAGAACCGCAGTGTTGCATACAGGATTGGATGGATAAGCAAGGATACGGTTATACTAAACAACCAAACGGCCCGAGCCCTGCTAATAAACCTCCCTATTGTCCCCGGCATGGTATGGGAAGAGGCCGGGACTGGGTAAGAGGAATTGAATGTTTTAATTGTGGGCAGGAAGGACATTGGAATAAAAATTGCCCCTACCGTCAGCATGGAAAAGGAAGAGGAGGAAGAGGAGGGGGGCAAGGGGGGAGAGGAGGATCTTACACTAACTTCTCCCAGTACAACCCCTTTGGTCAATTGTCCCCCGATTGACTACGCAGCTTGATTGTGCAGGGATCCTCCCCGGACGACGAACCCATTCTGAATGAGTGGCAACCCTTTTTGATAGATACGGGAGCCTTCATGTCTTCTGTACAATCAAAGCTTAAACTCCCTGCTTCTACTGAAACACAGGAACTTTCAGGATTCCTGGGACAAATCTCGACATTCCCAGTGTCAGAACCGGTTAAAATGGGTTACCAGGAAGAATCGGTGGAACATCGAGTTGTTATCACAACCAATCTGGACTGTAACTTGATGGCTAGAGACCTCCTTTGCAAATTCCAGTTGCATTTGGAGTGTGGAGATAATGGGATTATTGTAAAACAGGAAACCCTTAAGCGGCAGTATTATACCACTAGAACCCCTCAGTGGTGGTCTCTGGACCTGCCGCAGGCACCCTATCACGTGACCCTAGCATACGATCCCAGTGGAAAGAATCAGGACCTGCAGAACTTTTATCAGGATCACGAAGGGGAAGTGAAGGGAATTCTATTAAGGGCTAGAGTGACTGGACTGGAAAGAGAGGCAGATTTTGTGGAAGTGGATAAGAATCTGTGGAAACAGCCCCGAACAATGGCACCGCATATTGCTCGTGAAGTATTAGCCCCTCACCATGCTAAAGATTTGGGAGTTATGGTACGTAAGGCCATAGATGAGGCTGACCCTACCATCCGGGATGTGCAAATCGTAAAACATGGCCGAACAGTCTAATTTCATGGGGACCCCGAGAAGGTCTTAACGACTCTACAGCATCATACTGGCTCGGACATACCTGACTATGTGGATCCTCATGTGTGGGCAGAGGACCCCTCCCAAGTGGGTTATACTCCCATTAATTGAGATCCCAGTGCAGGGCAATGTGGACTGGCCCTCTATCCGACAGAACCCACTGAAATCACAGGCAATCCTAAACTGACTTTTCGGCACTGTACTGCAAATAATCCAGCCTGTTTTCTTACTGAGCCACCCCAAGATGAGGAAGAACCCAGTCATGATTGCTTATCTTTAATTTAAGAGGCCACATCAGTCAGGGAAGATTTAGTTGATGGAAGATCCAGACTGTATTCTTACTGAGCCACCCCAAGATGAGGAAGAACCCAGTCATGATTGTTTATGTATGTTGACGGAAGTACTTCTATTAATCCAGAAGATACACAAATCTCAGGATACGCCATAGTAAACCAGGAGAATCAGGTCTTGGAATTCTGCTCAACAATTCGCCCTCACCCAAGCCTGTATCTTGGCCAAAGATCTCAAAGTCAATATCTATACCGACTCTAGGTATGCCTTTGGGGTGGCGCATGATTTCGGACAATTATGGAAAAATAGGGGATTCCTAACCTCACAGGGGAATGAGATATCTCAGAAACAGCTAGTATCTGATTTGTTGCAAGCCCTCATGTTCCCCAAACGCATTGCCATTGTACCAAGAGGCCAAACAGGCCTCTCGTGACCAACAGATGGTAGTGCCCAAAATTATGAGTCAGATTAAAAATCCTGCGAAGGATAAGTTAGCCTCGGAAAAACCAATGCCAACCATCCAAGATGTTATAAAAGCACAGGGGGACGCTCCTGAAAAAGATAAACTGTTGTGGAAATATTATGCACGTACTTATGACAATGTTTCTAAACTCTGGACCACTCCCGCGGAACAGACTTGCATGTCTGACGAGTTGGCCTCATGGGTTATAGAATGTCTGCATTTTGCTACTCATTGTGGAGCAAGGACCACGAGTGACACACTTTTGGCTACTTGGTGGCACCCTAAACTCCAGGCGCTCACCCAGAACATCAGTAGTCGTTGCCTGGTTGGCCAGCAACATAATCCAGGGAAGGGAGTCCCCTGTGATTGGGGTAAAACGCCCCTACCCGAAGGTCCCTTTGAGACATTTCAGTTGGACTACATTGAGTTGCAAAAAGTTCAGTGTTACAGATATGTGTTAGTAATAGTAGATGTGTTTAGCAGATGGATTGAAGCCTACCCTAACCTGGACAATAAGACTCAGACTGTTGTTAAGGTGTTAATGAGGGAAATTGTTCCTAGATATGAGATCTCAGCTAGACTGATGACCACCTATGTTCTTTCTCTGACTCAGGCTCTGCGACTAGTTCACAACCAGGTTCAAGATGCTCACCTCGACCTCCCAGTTTTACCCGAATTGTCCCTCGTGGCACCAGGGAAGTATGGATTCGGAAGGGATTAGAGCCACAATAGGAGGGGCCTTTTTAGGTGTCACTCACTACCCCCACTGCAGCCAAGGTTGAGGGGAAAAGTGCCTGGGTTCACCTGCACCACTGCAAGCTCATCACCATTTAAACAAATTTTGCTGGTTAGTCTAATTCCTGTTTCTGTTCCAGATCTCCTCCTCCCTATCGCTGAACAAGGCAGTTGAAGGAGGATCAGTTTGAACTCTTACCTGTCAGACAGCCAAATACACTGACGGAGACCTGAAGGGAAACGTGAAAACAGAACTCTTTTTATCAGCTAAATAATTGGACTATTTATAAGATGAGACTGTGTCTGTATGCTACTGTCTGCATAATAGTGTTGATATATGACAGTTTTGGTGCACGGGAAGGAAGACAAAGGCGAGAGCTCCATGTAAACACCTTTTTGTTTATGTCTTACGTTTATGCGGAAAAAGGGCACTTCACTAGATGCTGGGTGTGTTCACATATCCCTATACATTCCAAAGGGGGAATTCCTTTGCGCACCGTTCCCCTGACCCTAACTGAGACTGTTAGATGGATTCAAAGAAACGATATTGGAACAGGTAGCTAACCGCACTGCTGAGGCTCTGGAGGGCATCACAGCTGAAATGGTAGCGATAAGGACCGTAGCATTACAAAACTGAATGGCCCACGATTACCTGTTAGCTGAGAAAGGGGGAACGTGTGCCCTGATAGGATCTGAATGTTGCACTTACATTCCTGATAGTTCAGAAAACATAACCCACCTTGCCGATCACATAAGGAGGGAGGTGAAAAAGTTATCCACACCAGCAAAAGAACTTAGCAGGTTTGATTGGTTTCTGGGTGGATCTTGGAGATCCTATCTAATACATGGGGCAATTGTTCTCATCATAATAATTACCTGCTGTTTGATTGTTGGTTGCCTTAACCTCTGCTGTAAAGCAATGACAAGGTTAGCAGACCCTCTTGTGGTCAAGGGTTCCCAGGTTATGATCCAACAAACTAGAGAACTATTCAACAATGCAATACTCATAGAATGATCCTAAATGTTATCATAGAATGATAAAAGGGGGGATGTGGATATCTGAACGGAATATATGGAATTAAGGATAGTAAAGTAAACGGGATATATGAAAATGTATAAGCCATGGAAGAATAGCTGGGAGAATGTCAGATTGCAAATAGTGCAACATCAGCATAGCTAACAATCTGTCTCAAGGTTTCAAGTCACTAATCCTGCCAATAATATATAATTGTAACATGAAATACATCTGCAGAATTGCAAGGTCTCAGTAAATAGTCACACCATTAGATTGAAACATTTGGAGGCAATACTTGAGCTTTCAAGAAGAACATCTCATATAGATTGACTAATGAGTGTCTGAGTTAGACTGTCAATCCATTTGTATTTTGTTATCTGATTTCAAAACTGTATAACTGTTAACGCTTTACGATGTAACTTCACCTATCCGTAGGGAGTGTGTACGCTCTATCCAGAGAGTATATCTTCTGTCTGATAGGTCTTACTGGCCGTTAATAAAGACTGCTTTGTTCAAAGCACAAGAGGTATTCGACTCAGTAATTTTACTGAACCAGATTGAAGTAAAAGAATCCAGGAATTAACACTAATGTAGTACCCTTGTTTAAGAAGGGAGAAAGGGATAGGCCGAGTAATTACAGGCCTGTCGGCCTAACCTCAGTGGTGGGAAAATTATTGGAAAAAATCCTGAAAGACAGGATAAATCTACATTTGGAAAGACAGGGATTAATTAGGGACAGTCCGCACGGATTTGTTAAGGGAAGATTGTGTTTGACTAACCTGATTGAATTTTTTGAGGAGGTAACCAGGAGGATCGATGAGGGTAGTGCGTATGATGTAGTATATATGGACTTTAGCAAAGCTTTTGATAAGGTCCCACATGGCAGACTGGCCAAGAAGGTTAAAGCCCATGGGATCCAGAGCAAAGTGTCAAGTTGGATCCAAAATTGGCTTGGAGGTAGAAAGCAAAGGGTAATGGTTGATGGATGTTTTTGTAACTGGAAAGATGTTTCCAGTGGGGTTCTGCAGGGCTCAGTACTGGGTCCCTTGCTTTTTGCGGTATATATCAATGATTTAGATTTGAATATAGGGAGTATGATTAAGAAGTTTGCTGATGACACTAATATTGGCTGTGTGGTTGATAATGAAAAGGAAAGTCATGGGCTGCAGGAGGATATCAATCTACTGGTCAGGTGGGCAGAGCAGTGGCAAATGGAATTTAATTCAGAGAAGTGTGAGGTGATGCACTTTGAGAGGGCTAATAAGGAAAGGGTATACACATTAAGCTGTAGGCCACTTAATAGTGTAGATGAACAAAGGGACCTTGGAGTGCTTGTCCACAGATCCCTGAAAGTAGCAGGCCAGGTGGATAAGGTGGTTAAGAAGGCATACGGAATGCTTGCCTTTATTGGCTGAGGCATAGAATATAAGAGCAGGGAGGTTATGCTTAAATTGTATAATACTTCGGTTAGGCCACAGCTGGTGTACTGCGTGCAGTTCTGGTTGCCGTATTATAGGAAGGACGTGATTGCACTAGAGAGGGTGCAGAGGAGATTTACCAGGATGCTGCCTGGAATGGAGAATCTTAGTTATGAGGACAGATTGGATAGGCTGGGTTTGTTCTCATTGAAACAGGAGGTTGAGAGAGGAGACCTCATTGAGGTGTACAAAATATTGAGGGGCCTGGACATAGTGGCTATTTCCATTGGTGGAGGGGTCTATTATGAGGGAGCATAATTTTAAGGTGGTTGGTGGAAGGTTTAGAGGGGATTTGAGGGAGTGGCTTCTTTATGCAGAGGGTTGTGGGGATCTGGAACTTGCTGCCTGGAAGAGTGATGGATGCAGAAACCCTCATCACTTTTAAGAGATGGTTGGATGGGCAATTAAAGTGCAGTAACCTGCAGGGTTACGGACCCAGAGCTGCTAATTGGGATTAGACTGGATGAACTTTTGTTGGCTGGCACAGATATAATGGTAAGTACTGCAGGGAACCGAATATGGCCAGGGTGATCTCCTGGACTAGTTTTGATCGCCCGGATGGGTTGGAGAGGAATTTTCCCCGATTTCTCCCAAAATTGGCCTGGGTTTTTATCTGGTTTTTGCCTCTCCCAGGAGATCACATGGCTCCAGTTGGGGTGGAGTGTAAAATGTTTCAGTATAATGGGTGTCGTAGTTGTGTGAGGCGGACTGGTTGGGCCGGGTTCTCTATACCTTTCCGTCATTGTTCATAGGTTTATATGTAATCTTCAGGGCTGCTGACCGAGGGCCGTGCGGCTCTTTGTCGGCCGGCGTGGACACGATGGGCCGAAATGGCCTCCTTCTGCGCTGTAAATTTCTATGTTTCCATGATCATGTCGTCGGGGCATTCCGAAGTGCTAAACAACCAATGAATTGCTTTTGAAGTGTAGCCATTATTGTAGCAAACGCAGCATATAATTTACACACAAAGTCCCCCAAAACGGCAAATGAGATACACAGCTAGGTAATCTGTTTTTGGTGGAGATGTTTGAGGGAGAAAAGCAGGCCACAGCACAGAGGGTACTCCCTGTTCTTCAAACTGAACCATGGCATTGTTTATGTCCACTTGAACAGGCAACTGGGGCCTCAGTTTAATGGGTCATTGAAAAGCAGTGCCTCAGAAAGTGCGGCACTCCGAGTACTGCATTGAAATGTCAGCCCAGATTATGTACTCAAGTGGGGCTTGAATTCACAAGCTTCTGCTTGAAGGTTGAGTGCTACCAGCGAGCGAACTTCCACTCCTGATGGGTAGGTTTTCTGGATTTCAATAGCCCATGCTGCAAGCATTGAGCACTTGAATCTTTCCAGTTCAACAAACACGCCTTCGGATGAAGAACTGGGGCCGTGCAGTGATGTTAGAATCTGCCGTCTCCTATCCGGTTCAGTTGGAAAGAGGCAGAGTAAACTTGTGAACAAGCCACTATAAGGGTCCCCAGGAACACTCTACACAGCGTAGTGGAAAGGTGGAATAAGATCTGGAAAACATCCCTTCCAGGTGCAGTACTGAGGGAATAAATGTACCAAATACTATACTCCAGCTTCAAGGAAAATCATACCTTTGAATAATGGCACCCATTCCGACAGATCAGTAGGCTTTGAATTGCCTCTCCTTGCTACATAATTTGCCGGCACAAGATTCAGAATGTTTTCTTGAACAATAGACCTGCCATGAAGCAGAAGAGTATTAATATTTCATTTCTAACAAACAAACACTTGCAGAAGGTGGGCAGTGGAACCGATGCATTATATATTCGTGGCGCTGTGACACTGTTTATATAGGTGACAGGGGTCTCAGACCTCTAGCTGCTGTGTTGCTCCCAGCCAGACATTGCTTATGTAGACACTGGCTGCAACCCTCAACCTTCTGTCTAGGAGAGAGCTCTGAAGGTGGTTACACACAGACGCAAGCTCCTCTTTCAGCAGTCAGAGCACAAACAGTACTGTCCCAACACAAACTGCAGAGTAGGTTTAGAAAGTATCCAAGAGATCCAACGTGCCCCTGGACACTTTATAACCCTGGTGGTACAAAGCACCGAAGTTCCACTCTCAGTGCCGTAACAGCACACCCTCCAGAGAGTTTCACACCACTTCTGGAAAGTTGGGTACCCTAAACTTTAGTGGTAGTTCAATGCTGAAACTGTTTTTGTAGTTATAGTGTAGACACGTCTTAATTTAAAGGTGATATGGGAATATCTGTTACAGCGAAGCAATGGACTGTAACCCAGCCTCAACTGTCAATCAGACGCACTAGATTCACTCATTAGGGAGTTTCCATTTGGGCAGGGGGGGAAAAGACCTCATCTGAGAAAGGAACTAGAAAAAACAATTATACAGAACACGCTCCCTGTCAGGCACAATGAACATGACAAAGACAGAATATAGAGCAGCATCTGAAACAGAACAGAATATTCCAACAACGGTTCAATGCTTGAAACATTAACCTGTCTCCTCTCTTCCCTGACAATGACAGAACTGCTATGCATTTCTTTTTATTTGTATTACAACGATTGAGACCATGGCCTGGCTGAGAGAGAAAACAGAGCAGACAACAGGGGGAAGATAGAGGAGAAAACTACAAGTAACTATGAATGAAGGGCAGTTTGTGAACTACGTTAAACAAATTACAATTACAATGCCATAGATTTGTACAGCACAGGAGGCTGCCATTTGGCCCACCATGTGCGTGCTGGCTCTTTGAAAAAGCTATCCAATTAGTCCCATTTCCCTGCTCTGTTCCAATAGCCCTGCCATTTTTTTCCCTCTTCAACTATTTATCCTTTTTGATAGTTACTACTGAACCTGCTTCCAACGCCGTAAGTCACTGCGTAAAAAAATTCTCCTCTCCCCTCTCATTCTTGTCAATTACCATAAATCTGTGCCCTCTGGTTATCAACCCTTCTGCCACGGGAAACAGTTTCTCCCTATCTACTCTAGCAAAACCACTCATAATTGTGAACACTTCTATTAAATCTCCCTTTAACCTTCTTTGCTATAAGGAGAACAATCCCAGCTTCTCCAATCCCTTATTCAGAAATTCCAGCAAATATGGAGCTGGAAGCAAGAGAAAAGATAAAAAAATAGCCGAGTAGGTCCGAGTTTTGCAGCCCTTACATTTCGAAGCTGGTGCCGCTGGTTTAAAACATTGTTACATGCTTCATACAGCTTGTTCTTCATTTTATCTCCCCACATTACAACAGTGACTACACTTCTAAAAGTACCTCACTGGCTGTGAAGCACTTTGGGATGGCCCAAGCTCATGAAAAACGGTATGGAAGTGGAAAACTTTTTTATACACAAACACACACACAGTGAAGGTACAACATTCCTCGACTGCAAAGAAGAGTTAGCAGAATCCCTTCTCCCAGGGCTCCGTGCAAGCCACACTCGAGCCAGCTGTTCGGTGCTGTGTGGCAACACATCCTCAGATGTTCTCGGATCCCTGTGGTATATCAGCTGTAACTCAGTGATGTGTAGCACTCATGTCCCACCACACTGTGGTACCACCATCTTACCTGTCCTGGTTCCTCCATTTCCACTTTCAGAAGCGACTTACTTCATCACATGGACACACATGTACGGTTTAGTCAATTACAGCTTTTTAAAAATAGCAAGAACGAACTGTAGCAAACTCCGACAGTAACACAGCCTGCAGATTCCACAGGTATTCTAAGCTTCTCACCAATAACTCTTTGATGTGTAATGTTTAAGAGAATCATACATGGGAAGGTTACACACCTGAGATTACTACAGTTTGCAAAGCTGTCAATGTTAAGCCTCAAGAGGCAGCCAGAGATCGAGTCCTCTCCAAACAACACTGATCTTGTCTGAGCTGATGAGCACAACCCATTTCCAACTACAAAACAAAAAGGGATTAAAATGTATTTTCAGAAAACATACAAGCAGAAATGTATTTTCATGAAAGCTTGGTGCCTCAATGCGAGGAGTATTCGGAACCCAGGAGAGGGCTCAGATGAACAGGACCCCAAGAAAGAATGCGAAAAGCAGGAGGCAACAGAACAGAGTAGCACTGGGGTAAGTGTAAACCACAAGGTGATGGGAAGGGACAATATGTATGAATATAAAGGGGCTGCAGGAGGGGTCAAAACTAAAAATCATGGTCTAAAAACTAGTATTAAAACACTACCTAAACGCATGCAGCATTCGAAATAAAGTAAATGAGTTGACGGCACAAATCATTACAAATGGGTATGATTTGGTGGCCATTACAGAAACATGGTTGCAGAGTGGCCAAAACTGGGAATTAAACATACAGGGGTATCTGACAATTCGGAAAGATAGACAAGAAGGGAAAGGAGGTGGGGTAGCTCTGTAAATAAAGGATGATATCAGGGCATTTGTGAGAGACGATATTGACTCTAATGAACAAAATGCTGAATCATTTGGGTGAAGATTAGAGATAATAAGGAGAAAAAGTCACTGGTGGGCGTAGTTTATAGGCCCCCAAATAATAACTTCACGGTGGGGCGGACAATAATCAAGGGAATAATAGAGGTATGTGAAAAAAGAACGACAGTAATCATGGGGGATTTTAACCTACATATCGATTGGTCAAATCAAATCGCACGGGGTAGCCTTGAGGAGGAATTCATAGAAAGCATACGGGATTGTTTCTTAGAACACTATGTTACAGAACCTACAAGGGAGCAATCTATCTTAGATCTGGTCCTATGTAATGAGACAGGAATAATAAACGATCTCCTAGTAAAAGATCCTCTAGGAGAGTGATCACAGTATGGTTGAATTTGTAATACAGATTGAGGGTGAGGAAATAGTGTCTCAAACGAGCGTACTATGCTTAAACAAAGGGACTACAGTGGGATGAGGGCAGAGTTGGCTAAAGTAGACTGGAAACACAGACTAAACGGTGGCACAATTGAGGAACAGTGGAGGACTTTTAAGGAGCTCTTTCATAGTGCTCAACAAAAGGTTGGCATGCAGGTGCAGCAGGCGGTTAAGAAAGCAAATGGCATGTTGGCCTTCATAGCAAGGGGATTTGAGTACAGGGGCAGGGAGGTGTTGCTACAGTTGTACAGGGCATTGGTGAGGCCACACCTGGAGTATTGTGTACAGTTTTGGTCTCCTAACCTGAGGAAGGACATTCTTGCTATTGAGGAAGTGCAGCGAAGGTTCACCAGACTGATTCCCGGGATGGCGGGACTGACCTATCAAGAAAGATTGGATCAACTGGGCTTGTATTCACTGGAGTTCAGAAGAATGAGAGGGGACCTCATAGAAACATATAAAATTCTGACGGGGTTAGATAGGTTAGATGCAGGAAGAATGTTCCCAATGTTGGGGAAGTCCAGAACCAGAGGTCACAGTCTAAGGATAAGGGGTAAGCCATTTAGGACCGAGATGCGGAGGAACTTCTTCACCCAGAGAGTGGTGAACCTGTGGAATTCTCTACCACAGAAAGTTGTTGAGGCCAATTCACTAAATATATTCAAAAAGGAGTTAGATGAGGTCCTTACTACTAGGGGGATCAAGGGGTATGGCGAGAAAGCAGGAATGGGGTACTGAAGTTAAATGTTCAGCCATGAACTCATTGAATGGCGGTGCAGGCTAGAAGGGCCGAATGGCCTACTCCTGCACCTATTTTCTATGTTTCTATGTTTCTAACAAAAATATATTCCAGTGAAAAAGAAGGGCGGTAAGAGAAGGGATAACCAGCCGTAGATAAACAAGGAAATAAAGGAGAGTATCAAATTAAAAACCAATGCGTATAAGGTGGCCAAGGTTAGTGGGAAACTAGAAGATTGGGAAAATTTTAAACGACAGCAAAGAATGACTAAGAAAGCAATAAAGAAAGGAAAGATAGATTACGAAAGTAAACTTGCGCAAAACAAAAACAGATAGCAAAAGCTTTTACCAATATATAAAACGGAAAAGAGTGACTAAAGTAAATGTTGGTCCCTTAGAAGATGAGAAGGGGGATTTAATAATGGGAAATGTGGAAATGGCTGAGACCTTAAACAATTATTTTGCTTCGGTCTTCATAGTGGAAGACACAAAAACCATGCCAAAAATTGCTGGTCACGGGAATGTGGGAAGGGAGGACCTTGAGACAATCACTATCACTAGGGGGGTAGTGCTGGACAGGCTAATGGGACTCAAGGTAGACAAGTTCCCTGGTCCTGATGAAATGCATCCCAGGGTATTAAAAGAGATGGCGGAAGTTATAGCAGATGCATTTCGTTATAATCTACCAAAATTCTCTGGACTCTGGGGAGGTACCAGCGGATTGGAAAGCAGCTAATGTAACGCCTCTGTTTAAAAAAAGGGGGCAGACAAAAGGCAGGTAACTATAGGCCGGTTAGTTTAACATCTGTAGTGGGGAAAATGCTTGAAGCTACCATTAAGGAAGAAATAGCGGGACATCTAGATAGGAATAGTGCAATCAAGCAGACGCAACATGGATTCATGAAGGGGAAATCATGTTTAACTAATTTACTGGAATTCTTTGAGGATATAACGAGCATGGTGGATAGAGGTGTACCAATGGATGTGGTGTATTTAGATTTCCAAAAGGCATTCGATAAGGTGCCACACAAAAGGTTACTGCAGAAGATAAAGGTACGCGGAGTCAGAGAAAATGTATTAGCATGGATAGAGAATTGGCTGGCTAACAGAAAGCAGAGAGTCGGGATAAATGGGTCCTTTTCGGGTTGGAAATCAGTGGTTAGTGGTGTGCCACAGGGATCGGTGCTGGGACCACAACTGTTTACAATATACATAGATGACCTGGAAGAGGGGACAGAGTGTAGTGTAACAAAATTTGCAGATGACACAAAGATTAGTGGGAAAGCGGGTTGTGTAGAGGACACAGAGAGGCTGCAAAGAGATTTAGATAGGTTAAGCGAATGGGCTAAGGTTTGACAGATGGAATACAATGTCGGAAAATGTGAGGTCATCCACCTTGGGAAAAAAAAACAGTAAAAGGGAATATTATTTGAATGGGGAGAAATCATAACATGCTGCAGTGCAGAGGGACCTGGGGGTCCTTGTACATGAATCCCAAAAAGTTAGTTTGCAGGTGCAGCAGGTAATCAGGAAGGCGAATGGAATGTTGGTCTTCATTGCGAGAGGGATGGAGTACAAAAGCAGGGAGGTCCTGCTGCAACTGTACAGGTTATTGGTGAGGCCGCACCTGGAGTACTGCATGCAGTTTTGGTCACCTTACTTAAGGAAGGATATACTAGCTTTGGAGGGGGTACAGAGACGATTCACTAGGCTGATTCCGGAGATGAGGGGATTACCTTATGATGATAGATTGAGTAGACTGGGTCTTTACTCGTTTGGAGTTCAGAAGGATGAGGGGTGATCTTATGGAAACATTTAAAATAATGAAAGGGATAGACAAGATAGAGGCAGAGAGGTTGTTTCCACTGGTCGGGGAAACTAGAACTAGGGGGCACAGCCTCAAAATACGGGGGAACCAATTTAAAACCGAGTTGAGAAGGAATTTCTTCTCCCAGAGGGTTGTGAATCTGTGGAATTCTCTGCCCAAGGAAGCAGTTGAGGCTAGCTCATTGAATGTATTCAAATCTCAAATAGATAGATTTTTAACCAATAAGGGAATTAAGGGTTACGAGGAGAGGGCGGGTAAGTGGAGCTGAGTCCACGGCCAGATCAGCCATGATCTTGTTGAATGGCGGAGCAGGCTCGAGGGGCTAGATGGTCTACTCCTGTTCCTTATTCTTATGTTTTTATGTTCTTACACTGTCGTTTTACTAATGTGGTTAAATCCCTTTCGGACTGGGGGCCTGATCCGTACTGAGCCGGAGTGCGATGGAGTCCAGTCCCTGCTCAACTCAACACCAGCAGCGTCAGGAGATGCTCCAACTGAGCCTCTTCTGGTCAGGACACCCGGGTCTCCAGAAACTGCCGTCACACCTACCTCAGTGCTAAAGCAGCGATAAAACCAGTGACAGGAGACTGTACGGTACAATAGTGCGCGGTGACACTGCACGGTACAATAGTGCACGGTGACATTGCACGGTGACACTGCACGGTACAATAGTGCACGGTGACACTGCACGGTGACACTGCACGGTGACACTGCACGGTACAATAGTGCGCGGTGACACTGCACGGTACAATAGTGCACGGTGACACTGCACGGTGACACTGCACGGTACAATAGTGCACGGTGACACTGCACGGTGACACTGCACGGTGACACTGCACGGTACAATAGTGCGCGGTGACACTGCACGGTACAATAGTGCGCGGTGACACTGCACGGTACAATAGTGCACGGTGACACTGCACGGTGACACTGCACGGTACAATAGCGCACAGTGACACTGCACGGTACAATAGCGCACAGTGACACTGCACGGTACAATAGTGCACAGTGACACTGCACGGTACAATAGTGCACAGTGACACTGCACGGTACAATAGTGCACAGTGACACTGCACGGTACAATAGTGCACGGTGACACTGCACGGTGACACTGCACGGTACAATAGCGCACAGTGACACTGCACGGTACAATAGCGCACAGTGACACTGCACGGTACAATAGTGCACAGTGACACTGCACGGTACAATAGTGCACAGTGACACTGCACGGTACAATAGGGCGCGGTGACACTGCACGGTACAATAGTGCACAGTGACACTGCACGGTACAATAGGGCGCGGTGACACTGCACGGTACAATAGCACGCGGTGACACTGCACGGTACAATAGTGCGCGGTGACACTGCACGGTACAATAGTGCACGGTGACACTGCACGGTACAATAGCACGCGGTGACACTGCACGGTATAATAGGGCGCGGTGACACTGCACGGTATAATAGGGCGCGGTGACACTGCACGGTATAATAGTGCGCTGTGACACTGCACGGTATAATAGGGCGCGGTGACACTGCACGGTATAATAGTGCGCGGTGACACTGCACGGTATAATAGTGCGCGGTGACACTGCACGGTACAATAGTGCACAGTGACACTGCACGGTACAATAGCACACGGTGACACTGCACGGTACAATAGGGCGCGGTGACACTGCACGGTACAATAGTGCACAGTGACACTGCACGGTACAATAGCACGCGGTGACACTGCACGGTGACACTGCACGGTACAATAGGGCGCGGTGACACTGCACGGTATAATAGTGCGCGGTGACACTGCACAGTACAATAGTGCACAGTGACACTGCACGGTACAATAGCACGCGGTGACACTGCACGGTACAATAGTGCACAGTGACACTGCACGGTACGATAGTGCACAGTGACACTGCACGGTACAATAGTGCACAGTGACACTGCACGGTACAATAGTGCACAGTGACACTGCACGGTACAATAGGGCGCGGTGACACTGCACGGTACAATAGCGCGCGGTGACACTGCACGGTACAATAGTGCACAGTGACTGCACGGTACAATAGTGCACAGTGACACTGCACGGTACAATAGTGCACAGTGACACTGCACGGTACAATAGCACGCGGTGACACTGCACGGTACAATAGCACGCGGTGACACTGCACGGTACAATAGTGCGCGGTGACACTGCACGGTACAATAGGGCGCGGTGACACTGCACGGTACAATAGTGCGCGGTGACACTGCACGGTACAATAGTGCACAGTGACACTGCACGGTGACACTGCACGGTACAATAGGGCGCGGTGACACTGCACGGTACAATAGCGCACGGTGACACTGCACGGTGACACTGCACGGTGACACTGCACGGTACAATAGTGCGCGGTGACACTGCACGGTACAATAGTGCACAGTGACTGCACGGTACAATAGTGCGCGGCGACACTGCACGGTACAATAGTGCGCGGTGACACTGCACGGTACAATAGTGCGCGGTGACACTGCACGGTACAATAGTGCGCGGTGACTGCACGGTATAATAGTGCGCGGTGACACTGCACGGTACAATAGTGCACAGTGACACTGCACGGTACAATAGTGCGCTGTGACACTGCACGGTACAATAGTGCACAGTGACACTGCACGGTACAATAGTGCACAGTGACACTGCACGGTGACACTGCACGGTACAATAGTGCGCGGTGACACTGCACGGTATAATAGTGCGCGGTGACACTGCACGGTACGATAGTGCACGGTGACACTGCACGGTACAATAGTGAACGGTGACACTGCACGGTACGATAGTGCGCGGTGACACTGCACGGTACAATAGTGCGCGGTGACACTGCACGGTACGATAGTGCGCGGTGACTGCACGGTATAATAGTGCGCGGTGACACTGCACGGTACGATAGTGCACGGTGACACTGCACGGTATAATAGTGCACAGTGACACTGCATCATTACTGCAGAGTGTCACATTTTAATATCTCAGGACAACTAATTTATAGGAGGATAAAGTGAAATTTAGTGAGGAATAAGAAAATTGCAATCTTTGCACTTCAGCTGATGGGAGATTTCCCTCGCGAGCTGATGAACACCTCAGTGTGGGAGTTAACTCTCATGCCTATTTGGAATATTTCTAGCTTCCTCTTTCTTCATTTTACCTCCTTACATCTATTCAAACTCTTGTTTCTATTTGACAGGAAGACTGTGCATCAACTGACAGAAGGGAAGCAACAGTATCAGAATTTGTCGGGCCATGCGTGAGTCATTTGTTTTCCTGCGGCCACTCCTCTGGAGGTGAAACGGGTGAAGAGAGTTTGTTATTCTAATGTCCACAAGAAAATACATCACCTGGTCGCCATATACTTAAGGGAGCCTTTTGTAAGGTCGTGCCATTTTCAAATGCAGCTAAAACGGGTTTGCCAATCTGGTAACCTGAAAATCAACAGACACCATTACATCTTTCTGTGCATTTTACCGACGGTCACACACAGAATTCTAGAATAATACAGCATAGAAGGAAGCCATTCAGCTCATCGCGCTCATGCCAGCTCTTTGAAAAATCTATCCAGTTAGCCTCACTCCCCCGCAGGGATGTCCTCTTCCACCTCAGGTGCATCGACCTGCAAACACTGCTGGGCAGACCCAATTCCGTCCCCCTCCCCCAGGAAAGCTCCGAAATCCTCGGGCAATGCAGAGAAGTGCTATTCATGGGTAGCCTGGGGTCTGGAGCACTGGTGTAACATTTAGCTGCTAACGTTACAGGTCGTTGCTGGCATATCCCCCCACGAGGAAGCAGTGTAAATCGGTTAATTACAGGTTAATTGCTTTCACTAAGGGAGGTTTGCAGATTGACAGGTGCTTGTAAATTTTCAGCTCCAGGTCACTCTGCAAACTGGCCTCAACAGAAATTAACTTGTAATTAACCTCAGCACAAGATGCATGCTTTGCTGTTATTGTAAATACTTGCATTTTTAAATATGAGACACAAACTCCAAACTTTCATTGATAAAACTTTCCCAGAATATACTGCAAGAAGATGCAATAAGCTGCAGTCTCACCTGGATTGCCAGACAGAGCCACATTGGGTAGACGGTTATTTATCGTGTTAATGAAAGTCACACTGAATCTTTGGGTCAAAGTAGCTGGAAAGTAAGACATTAGAGACTGAGACGAAGATGATGATGATGATGATGATGATGACGTAAACACATACTGCACGGTACTCGGGTGTTACATTCCAGCAATAAGACAACTGTAAAACGAGCAATCACTACATCACCAAATAGAAATGTATGATCAAAATCACTGCATGTACAACAGTTATTGCAAACAAATGAAGGAATGTCCTACCTGGTGAATCGAAGGGAACATTCCCCACTGTGACAAGCAAAGTGACATTAAATATCGTAGTTCCTTTCCAGAAGAAGACATATTTAGCCCCCAAAATCATGTTTTCACATATTCCTGCTACAAGTTTGGGATCTGATTTATCAACCAGTTCTGCATTGAAGAAAACAAACAAGTCACATCACTAGTTAACCCCAGGTCAGTGGATTAGTCTGGAATTGTTCTCACAAAGAGTCAGCATACATGGGACTGTTGTAAACTTGTACGGTTCTACTGTAACCCTGCAGATGACACCAAGCTTGAAGGGGAGGGTAGAGCACTCGGAGGAGATCTGGGCAGGATTTGCACCTGGGCAGATCAGTGGCAAATGAAGTTTAATACAGACAAATGCACGTTATTGTCTACTTCACGATATGCAGTATGAGGCACATGTGGGTGGAATAGAAGTAGCCAAGCGAGAGTTCGCTGGCTCGGTGCCACCGGCTCTGAACAGTGCAAGGTGGCAATAAGCAAGTCTGTCACGGTCAAATCTCCAGAGCTCCTGCTAAAACTGTACACAGTCCAGGGCAGGCTAGCGTATTGTGTACTGTCTGGCCACTACAGAATAAGGAGGCTCTCAGACCCTAGTGCCAGTGCAGAGGAGAGCACCAAAGCTAATCCCAGGTGTCAGGAGGAAAAACTAAAAGGAGCTACTTGATAAGCTGGAGATTTTCATTCTCAAAAAGACACATTTCAGTGCAACCTTATGGAGGTACTTAATAGGACATAGAAAGCAAACCCAAAATAATGCTTTCAAATACACCAGAGCAGAAGGGCACAGGGTCAACCTGTATTTATATAGCGCCTTTAATGTAGTGAAACGTCCCAAGGCGCTTCACAGGAGGGTTATGAGACAAAACATTTGACACCGAGCCACACAAGGAAAAATTAGGGCAGGAGAGGTAGGTTCGAAGGAGCGTCTTGAAGGAGGTAAAGAGACGGAGAGGTTTAGGCAGGAAATTCCAGGGCTTGGGGCCCAGGCAACATAAGGCACGGCCCCGGAGGTGGAGCGATTATAATCAGGGATGAACGAGGGCAGAATTAGAGGAGCGCAGATATCACAGGGAATTGTGGGGCTGAAAGAGATTACAGGGATAGGGAGGGGCGAGGCCAGGAAGGGATTTGAAAGCAAGGATGAGAATTTTGAAATCGAGGCATTGCTTAACCAGGAGCCAATGTAAGTCAGCGAGCACAAGGGGGTGATGGGTGAGTGGGACTCAGTACGAGTTACTTAAGAACATAAGAAATAGGAACAGGAGTAAGCCATACGACCCCTTGAGCCTGTTCCGCCATTTAATATGATCATGACTGATCTGATCATGGACTCAGCTCCACTTCCCCGCCCGCTCCCCATAACCCTTTATTCCCTTATCGGTTAAGAAACTGTCTATTTCTGTTTTAAATTTATTCAACGTTCCAGCTTCCACAGCTCTCTGAGGCAGAGAATTCCACAGATTCACAACCCTCAGAGAAGAAATTCCTCCTCATCTCAGTTTTAAATGGGCGGCCCCTTATTCTAAGATTCTGCCCCCTGGTTCTAGTCTCCCCCATCAGTGGAAACATCCTCTCTGCATCCACCTTGTCAAGCCACTTCTTATTCTTCTGAATTCCAATGAGTAGAGGGCCCAACCTACACAACCTTTCCTCATGTCAATGCCCCTCATCTCTGGAATCAACCTAGTGAACCTTCTCTGAACAGCCTCCACAGCAAGTATATCCTTTCTTAAATATGGAAACTACACAGTACTCCAGGTGTGGCCTCACCAATACCCTGTACAACTGTAGCAAGATTTCCCTGCTTTTATACTCCAGCCCCTTTGCAATAAAGGCCAAGATTCAATTTGCCTTCCTGATCATTTGCTATACCTGCATACTAACCTTTTGTGCTCATGCACCAGGATCCCCAGGTCCCGCTGTACTGCAGCACTTTGCAATTTTTCTCCATTTAAATAATAATTTGCTCTTCAATTCTTTCTGCCCAAGTGCACAACCTCACACTTTCCAACATTATACTCCATCTGCCAAATTTTTGCCCATTCACTTAGTCTGAGTTAGGACAAGGGCAGCCGAGTTTTGGATCACCTCTAGTTTAGTCAGAGTGTGAAGAGCTAGTTTGGGGCAGAGACCAGAAAGTATTTCTTCACACAGGATGATCAACAGTTGGAACCAGGAAGAGTGGTTGAGCAGAAACACCAGACTCAGTTAACTACTAGATGCTGTAATGGGAAGTCAGGAGGGTTGGTATTCTGGGAAATGAGCCGAGATCAAATGGGCTGAAGGGACTTCTCCAACCAAGTCCATCTCGTGATACTGAGTTCCAGTGTATCTGGTACTTCACATATCTGCTGGAGGTTACCATGGACGTCACTCTCCCCCTTGCACAAGTTCCCTATTTTCCCCAAGCTGATCGGCGCAAAACTAGCAACTTCATTCTCTAAGGACTTCCAAATGTAAATCTCAGCAGAAGCTGGGAATCAAAGTCATAGATGTTGACAGGATCTATTAATCCGCACTTGTCCAAGTGACTGTTAATCTTGTCCCGGATTATTGTTTCTAAAAGCTTCCCCACTCCTGAGGTTAAACTGACCGGCCTGTAGTTGCTGGGTTTATCCTTACACCCTTTTTTGAACAAGGGTGTAACATTTGCAATTCTCCAGCCCCCTGGCACTATCCCCATATCCAAGGAGGATTGAAGATTATGGCCAGTACCTCTGTGATCTCTTCCTTCACTTCCCTCAGCGTCCTAGGATGCATCCCATCCTTACCTACTTTAAGTACAGACATCCTTTCTAGTACCTCGTCTTTATCAATTTTTATCCCATCCACTATCTCCTCTACCTTCACTATGTCTATGGCAGCATCTTCTTCCTTGGTGAGACAAATGCAAAGTACTCATTTAGCACCTCAGCCATACCCTCCATGCGTAGGTTTCCTTTTATGTCCCTAATCAGCCCCGTCCTTCTCTTTCTACCGGTTACTATTTATTTGCCTATAGAAGACTTTTGGATTAGCTTTTATATTAGCTGCTATTCTATTCTCATACCCGTGTCAGGAGCATAGTTTAGCAGCATAGTCATCTTGGCCAACCTGAAATCAAAACTTATTTAAAACATTGCAAAACAAAAAATCAACAATCTTCAGGCCGGAAGCTCATACCTAAAGAAGCTTTGACATTGTGCTGCTCAGGAAACAAGGACGGTCTTTCAGGGCTCGACTCTGAAGCTGAAGAGGTTGCTGTGATGAAATTGCTGAGGTCTGTGGCATTCTGGTAGGTTATGCTCGTCGGTACCAAAGCTACGTGGAAGAGGCAATCCGATTATTCCTGCAGTCTCCTGCCATACACCTTTCATTTCGCTCATTTTAAAATAAACATACCCACTTTATTTAGCTTTTAAACTTTGCTAGAAAATCTCAGTTTGCAGTCATTTCAATGAACATTGCTTAAATTTGAAGATGGTGGCATTTTTAAACAATTTTAAAAAGACACGCTTGCTTAGGAGAGTGAATAGTGTACTCATCACAGCAGGCAGGTATACTGCATGTTATATTGCAGAGTAAATGACCTTCTACTTTGTCCCAAAGACAAGCTTCAACTCCTTGACTGAACGAATGCAACATTCCCCACACCAGCTGTTCCTGTGGGTGTTCATTTAGCACCATGTTACTGCATGCTGTCCGGCCAACTTCAGCGTGTTCTGTTACTACCCACTTGTTACTTTGATACTGCATAATAACTTCAATTTATTGCAAGGTGGTACAATTGTACAACAAAAATGCTTTGTGTATTTTTATAAGTAGTCACACAAGTAGCTGTGGCCGTGGGCTGCACCATGAAGTGGTAGTTTGCTCTTACACACCTACAATTATCCACATGCTGAGATCCCAAATCCAGATGTGCCACTTTAGGAAAACCCATAGAGGAAGTTAGGTGGCTACAACTGTAGGGGGAGGGGTTTCAGGGGGGGAAGCAGAGAAAGAGTTCCCCAGGGCTGCTCCTGTAAATCTCCAACGCCAGATTTCGAGTGTCAAAGGCTGAGTGTCCTGCTCAGCTAGTATCAGCACGTGGCAGGAAATCACAATCCCATCCCCGCCCCCACCCCAACCTGTCCGCCCGCCCTTCTCCCCTCTGCACCTCACCCACCCGCCTCCGCCCTCCTCTCCCACCTGCCCCGCCCCTCCCACCCACCCGCCCCGCCCCTCCCACCCACAAGACAGAGAAGAATATCCTAAACAGAAGGCGTCATGCCTGTGCTAGCTCTGTGAAAGAGCGATCCTATTAGTCCTACCTCCCCCGCTCTTTCCCCACAGCACTGCAAATTTTTCCCGTTCAAATATATCCACTTCCCGTTTGAAGGTTACTATTGAATCTGCTTCCATCGCCCTGTCAGGTAGCGTGTTCCAGATCACAACAACTCACAGTGTAAAAAAATTCTCATCTCCCCTCCACCTACTTTGCCAATGATCTTAAACCTGTGACTTCTGGTTACCGGCTCTCCCGCCGATGGAAACAGCTTCTCCCGATTTACTCCATCAAAATTCCTCAAATTATTCAGATGAAGCAAAAAAAAAGGTTCTACTCAAACAGTGTCATTTCTTTCCAATAAACGTGGAACGTACTTCCCTGGCCATTCTGGATAGGTTCACCAATTCCATAGCTGTCTGTACAAGCTAAAGCTGTTAGTGGAGTCACACAGCACGTGTCAAAATCTTCAAGGTAAGCCACAGGCGCATTCCTCAAGCATTGGCCAGTCAAAGATCTCTACAGTGCAAACATGGAGAGAAAACGTAAAACAGCTTTCTTCCTTATCCAGTTTTACAAATCAATACTTCACAAACATTTCTTGGGTCATTTTCCCTTTGACTTCTCGACCAATCACGTTATCATTAGAAACCCAATATTACTTACTTGATTATCTAATATTTTAGAAGTTGAAGAGAATATTCTGATAGGGTTAGATGAAGAGGGGCAAGAGGCTACCACAGGGAGTGGTTGAGGAAAACAGCAGAGTTGCATTGAAGGAGAAGCTAGATAAGTACACGAGGGAGAAAGGAATCGAAGGATATGCCGATAGGGCGAGATGAAGTCAGGTGGGAGGCAGCTCAGGTGGAGCACAAACACTGAATGGACTAGTTGGGCTGATTGGTGGCAGTAAATAGCCATGTATGGTGTGCACATTTTAAAATGGAATACAATAGTTTATTTGATTAATTAAGAATTTCAAAAGATGCTTTTCACCAAAGGTTCTCTTTAAAAGTATGTCTTAATTGTGCAATGCACCAGCAATCTGCCAAACTCAAGGGCTCAATTTCCCCCAGTGATTTGCGCTGTTTTTTTTTGGCGCAGGCTGCTCTTTTTGGCCAAAGTTGAAAAACCGCAGTTTCCCCAATCAATTTGCACCAGTTAGTTACAATTATTTTAGGTCAGTTTTTTTTCAGCCAAAGGGGGCATAACCAGCCACCCGCGTCAATTCTGGCCACTTAGGGAAGTTTGGCTAGCTGAGTGTTACTCCAGTTCTGCTTAGGCCGGCGTATGTGGCCTCTCCAGAAAAACCTTGCGGAGAGTTAAGGAAATCGGCGCAGCAGATGCCCAGACACTGAGAGAATTTAAAAATACATAGCAGCAAATTATCTCCAGCCACGCCCGAAGGGCTTGCTGTTTCAGTCGCATTCTCGGTCCCCGGTTCTCACAAACAAAAGAGAGAGAGAGAGACTGAGAAAGAGAGAGAAAGAGAAAGAGAGAGACTGAGAAAGAGAGAGACAGAGAAAGAGAGAGAAAGAGAAAGAGAGAGACAGAGAAAGAGAGAGAGGGCGGGGGGGGGGCAGAGAGGGCGGGGGGGGGCAGAGAGGGCGGGGGGGGGCAGAGAGGGCGGGGGGGGGCAGAGAGGGCGGGGGGGGGCAGAGAGGGCGGGGGGGGGCAGAGAGGGCGGGGGGGCAGAGAGGGCGGGGGGGCAGAGAGGGCGGGGGGGGCAGAGAGGGCGGGGGGGGCAGAGAGGGCGGGGGGGGCAGAGAGGGCGGGGGGGGCAGAGAGGGCGGGGGGGGCAGAGAGGGCGGGGGGGGCAGAGAGGGCGGGGGGGGCAGAGAGGGCGGGGGGGCAGAGAGGGCGGGGGGGGCAGAGAGGGCGGGGGGGGCAGAGAGGGCGGGGGGGGCAGAGAGGGCGGGGGGGGCAGAGAGGGCGGGGGGGGCAGAGAGGGCGGGGGGGGCAGAGAGGGCGGGGGGGGCAGAGAGGGCGGGGGGGGCAGAGAGGGCGGGGGGGGCAGAGAGGGCGGGGGGGGCAGAGAGGGCGGGGGGGGCAGAGAGGGCGGGGGGGGCAGAGAGGGCGGGGGGGGCAGAGAGGGCGGGGGGGGCAGAGAGGGCGGGGGGGCAGAGAGGGCGGGGGGGGCAGAGAGGGCGGGGGGGGCAGAGAGGGCGGGGGGGGCAGAGAGGGCGGGGGGGGCAGAGAGGGCGGGGGGGGCAGAGAGGGCGGGGGGGGCAGAGAGGGCGGGGGGGGCAGAGAGGGCGGGGGGGGCAGAGAGGGCGGGGGGGGCAGAGAGGGCGGGGGGGGCAGAGAGGGCGGGGGGGGCAGAGAGGGCGGGGGGGCAGAGAGGGCGGGGGGGCAGAGAGGGCGGGGGGGCAGAGAGGGCGGGGGGGCAGAGAGGGCGGGGGGGCAGAGAGGGCGGGGGGGCAGAGAGGGCGGGGGGGCAGAGAGGGCGGGGGGGCAGAGAGGGCGGGGGGGCAGAGAGGGCGGGGGGGCAGAGAGGGCGGGGGGGCAGAGAGGGCGGGGGGGCAGAGAGGGCGGGGGGGCAGAGAGGGCGGGGGGGCAGAGAGGGCGGGGGGGCAGAGAGGGCGGGGGGGCAGAGAGGGCGGGGGGGCAGAGAGGGCGGGGGGGCAGAGAGGGCGGGGGGGCAGAGAGGGCGGGGGGGCAGAGAGGGCGGGGGGGCAGAGAGGGCGGGGGGGCAGAGAGGGCGGGGGGGCAGAGAGGGCGGGGGGGCAGAGAGGGCGGGGGGGGCAGAGAGGGCGGGGGGGGCAGAGAGGGCGGGGGGGGCAGAGAGGGCGGGGGGGCAGAGAGGGCGGGGGGGCAGAGAGGGCGGGGGGGGCAGAGAGGGCGGGGGGGGCAGAGAGGGCGGGGGGGGCAGAGAGGGCGGGGGGGGCAGAGAGGGCGGGGGGGGCAGAGAGGGCGGGGGGGGCAGAGAGGGCGGGGGGGGCAGAGAGGGCGGGGGGGCAGAGAGGGCGGGGGGGCAGAGAGGGCGGGGGGGCAGAGAGGGCGGGGGGGCAGAGAGGGCGGGGGGGCAGAGAGGGCGGGGGGGCAGAGAGGGCGGGGGGGGCAGAGAGGGCGGGGGGGCAGAGAGGGCGGGGGGGCAGAGAGGGCGGGGGGGCAGAGAGGGCGGGGGGGCAGAGAGGGCGGGGGGGGCAGAGAGGGCGGGGGGGGCAGAGAGAGAGAGAGGGAGGCAGAGAGAGAGAGAGGGAGGCAGAGAGAGAGAGAGAGAGGGAGGCAGAGAGAGAGAGAGGGAGGCAGAGAGAGAGAGAGGGAGGCAGAGAGAGAGAGAGGGAGGCAGAGAGAGAGAGAGGGAGGCAGAGAGAGAGAGAGGGAGGCAGAGAGAGAGAGAGGGAGGCAGAGAGAGAGAGAGGGAGGCAGAGAGAGAGGGAGGCAGAGAGAGAGAGAGAGGCAGGCAGAGAGACAGACAGACAGATACCCAATAGTTTATCATGTGCCCATCGTCCATCCACCCCTGGCAGCCTTGGCTCTCCTGTATATTTGGTGCCAACACTCACTGACAAGGCTCGCACACTAATAATGGGTGGGGTACCAGGGGAGAACTGACATCTGTAGAACTGCACACCAGCATGGAGTCCATCGTGAGGGATGAGAAGGGCAGGAAACTGGTGAAAGGAATTGGTGGGACATGGGTTGACACTGACAAACCGCACGGCGCTGATGACTCAATCTTACACGTCCCGCAGTGAAGAAGCACCAGATGCACTTTGGCTTCAGGAGGTAGAAACTCAGAACAATGGCAATCACTGGCCTGCCCTCACTCAGATTCAGAGCAGCACTGGGAGGAGGTCACTCCCGACCAGAAAGATAAAAGGAGAGAAGTTAAACGGGGCAGGGGTGGAAAGAGAAAGTCAATTATCAAAACAAAAAAAAGTCTGGGTCTGAACAAAACCATTTTAATAAATTGTACATCGTCCTGATTCCTTTTAAAGAAAACACCTCCACCAACCAGCACATGAACTTAGCCACATTCCTCCAGTATCCTTTGTCCATTCACAGTAAATTGAAATGTCCTTTGTGCTGTGCACAATCAGGGATGTGGTGTTTGCCTATATAACCACTACACCAAAAAATCCTTCATTGGATCTGAAGCACTTTGGGATGGTCGGAAGAGGTGATAAGGCACTGTGCCAACACATATTCTGTGTTTCCAGCTCTCTTAGGATTATTAGATTTTAGAAGTTAAGCTCAATTTACACACTGTCCAGTTAGACTAGTGATAAGTTAGACTGCTGCTCCATTGAAAGCCATGGAACTCACTTACAATCTTACCCAGGGTTAAATATGCCTTTTGTCTTCCTTGAAAATGCTGTTACAGTGAAGGTGCACTGTTATTCTTACCTGTGGAATAGTGAAAAGTTCATCTTCATTTTGAATAATTGGGTCTCCTTGACGGTAGCCAACAGGCACATTTATCGCTGCAGACATGCCGGTCCCAAAGGAAAGGTCCTGAGAATCGCTGCTGTTGAAAGGAAATTTCAAGAGGGAGATGAAATTCCAGTGCAATACAAATGTATCACAGATAGCTGCAGACTGAAATAGCTATTTTTTTTTTCGGGAGGGGGGCTGGTCACCATTTAGAGATGGGTTTTTCATAGTAAATCGAATTGCACACTATGAAGTCAGGACCATTATACCATGCAATGCACAACATACTATTTGGTTAAGGAGCTGTGACTCTTTAGGCTACAAGTCTACCTATTAAGTAAACAGAGGCTCGTCAGAATTTAATTCAAAAGAGAAAAAAAGTAAAGCTAAATGATATGAAAAGGGGGAAAATGAACCGAAATAATAAGATAATTGATGGAAACATACAGGAGGTCAGTCAGTCAGATTAACATTTTGGGTGCAAGACCCTTCCTAGTTCCAGCATTATCTCTTACTTTTTTGTTTAATTCAGAGTTTAATCATTTGGTTGGGTAACTGCCGATTGGAATGTATTCAGGTTTAGGCTGGAGGTTAGAAGTTAGAGGTGAAGATCAGAAACCTGCAGAATATCACAGTTGCTTCGCACCGGTATAGAGAGTGGCTAATGAACCTTTTTAACATAGTAATGTACAGATACATATTCCAACACAAACTCAAAGATAGGATGCAACACAAGGAGGATTGAGATAGAACATGGCAGGGAAAGCTGAGGTAGCAGGGAACACAGTTAAATCTCGAGTGTTGTGCAGTAGCATAAAGCATTAAACAAGAGAGAAAGGAATTAATCCAGACATTGAAGTTGAACACCAGAGGCAAGGCACAACTGATTATGTAGACTCATTCATTTCACTAATTATAAATGCTCTGTCCCCAGTTTTACAAACTTACACAGTACTGCCATTATAGAACAGCCCCAAGTACGGCGCATTATCGAGAGAAGACTGCACACAGAGGAAAGGGAACCAATCAGGAGCATTGTTTACAGATTGAACGGAGCATAACTGGTCAAAGGGTTGGGATACATTCCCACCAAACACTCCTGGAAAGCAGTGGGATTGAAACATCTGTATCATGTTGGGTGTGCATTCCTGAAAAAAAAAGGGAAATTTACTTAACATAATCACATTTCAGAACATGGGATCAAATCAATGATACTAACAGACTAGCAGTTATATATATATGCAGTATCACAGAGCACTCATGGTAAAAAAAACTCATTTATTTTTTTATTTTTCTTACAAACTGGTTGAAAAACATCAGAATTGCTAGATAAAAGATAAAGCACCTAACCCATCACATAAATCAGTTTTACCATTTGCATTTGCTAGGCCAGGCAACACAAACTTACATGCAACTGTGTAATATTTCAGTGTACAAGAGTTAAGAGTGAACACTATGTATATAGTAATCACTTCACCCCATGTTCAAAGGTCAGCTCTTATACAGAGCCTTTAAAGTGAAAGATATCTCGATGAGCTTTAGAGAGAAAGAGAGAGAGAGAGAGACAGAGGTTTGGAAAAAAGCCTAAAGGGATAGTCAATGAACTAATGTGGGAGAGTTAGCAGGGGTGACCAAAACACTGGTCAAAAAGATGGGTTTGAAAAGGTTATTCAAGGTGGAGAGGGAAGTCAAGAGGCAGAAGGATTGAGAGAGGGAGTTTCAGAGGGTAGAACTAAGGCAGATAAAGACTCTGCCACTAATGGTGGGGCAAAGGGAGGGGGGGGGATGCAAAAGGCCAGAGGCCCAAAAAGTGCAGCAGGAGATGGAAGGCTGCAGGAGGTAGCAGAGTTAGGACGGGGGAGGCCATGGAGAGATTTGAAGATTTCAAATTGAATTAGTTGGAGGACAGCCAGCCATTGTAAGTCACTGAGAATAGAAGTGATTGGCGAGCAGAGCAAGTTTACAAAGGGTGGAGGATGAGAGGACTACAAGGACACTGCCAAAATGGAGTCCTAGGATGTTGTTTATACAATAAAAGGTCTGGATAAAATGTTGTTGTAGAGGCAATAAAGGGTTTCAGTGGTATTGGGGTGGGGGGTGGGGGGGGGGGGGGGGAAGAGGCAGCAGCGGGCAATGCTGCAGAGGTGGAAGTAAGCAGTTTGTATGATGGATAGGGTGCGGGTTTAAAGGTCAGCGCTGGGTCAACAGGATGCCAAGAAGCTGCACGAAGCCCATTCAATCCAGTATTTATGCACTCTTAATGAAATAGTTGCATGACAAACATTGATCAGGAAACAGCGGATACTAATCAGATTAGAATTAGTGTTGCTGAACAAGCTCTCCCATTCATGTATGTAAACAGATAGTCCCTCTCAGAGGTCACTGCTATCATTGCCTGCTACAAACCCACCCATCATTAATCCACTACACGAGCACCATCAGATTAAGTCATTGACTTGGCAGCACTTAGAGTCAGGAGGTTTTGGGTTCAAACCCCACTCCCAGTCTTGGAACACTACAGTGCAGTACTGGTGGAGTACTGCATTGCCAGAGGTTGACACAATAAACATGTCTGCCTGTTCCATATGTTCAAACAGATGCTAAAGATCTCATGGCATTATTCAAAGAGCAGCGAGTTCTCCCTGTTTCACGGCCAATATTTCTTCCAAAACCACTGCCAAGAACGGATTAACTGGGCATTCATTGCAATGCTGTTGTGGGATCTTGCTGTGTGAAAATTGGTTGCAGCATTTGCCTATATAACAAGTGACTGCACTTCAAAAAGTGTATTGCATGCAAGTGTAAAGGATTTTGGGCTGTCTGACTTGATAAGGCATGATATAAATGCAAGTCATTTTTTAATATTTCGACATAGATGCAGTTTCTCACTGTCGAGTTCCGAGTGACTTGACACAGATACACACCTTGAAATCATCACATTTAGGTGGCAGCTTCACACATTTTTATTACAGTGCAGCAACTGATCAGCATTTGACTAAGTGCCACATGAGAGGGAGTGCTGCTGCATAGAGCTATGACAAGAGAGCCAGAGAGAGAAGAGGATCTGGGCGGAGGCGATTCCCAGTGATCTGCACCGGGACCTCACTTGGAGTATTGTATGCAGCTCTGGGCACCAATTATAGGCAGCTTATTAGAGCTATGGAAAGGGAATGATGAGGATTTACTAAAATTAGATTAAAGCTATGTCGAAAGGCTCAAAACACCTAGGCTTTTCAATGGAACAGAGAAAAACATAAGAAGAATTGGGAGCATTCAGCCCCTTGAGCTTGCTCCGCCATTCAATGAGATCATGGCTGATCTTCTCCCTCAACTCCACTTTCCGCCTGATCCCCATATCCCTTGATTCCCTTAATATTCAAAATCTATTGATTTCTATCTTGAATATACTCAAAGACTGAGCCTCCACAGCCCTCTGGGGTAGAGAATTCCAAATCTCCTCATCTCAGTTCTACATGATCGATCCTTTATTCTTAGACTGTGACCCCTGGTTCTAGACTCCCCAGCCAGGGAAAACACCCTCCCTGTAAGAATTTTGTATGTTTCAATGAGATCACCCCTCATTCTTCTAAAATATAGGCCTAGTTTACTCAATCTCTCCTCATAGGACAATCCCCCCATCCCAGGAATCAGTCTGCTGACCCTTGTTGCATTCCCTCTGTGGCAAGTATATCCTTCCTTAGGTAAGGAGACCAAAACTGTACACAATACTCCAGGGTGTGGTCTCACCAGGGTCCTATATAATTGCATAGAAGGGTGATGGGACTTTGAGAGGGTAAATAGCAAGTGTCCACTGGTTGGTGAATTGGTAAAAAGGGGGAATAGACTGAGGATCAGCAGGAAAAGAACAAGGGGCAGGGAGCAAGCTAGACATTGTTCACAGAGGGTTATTAAAACATGGATTGCTTTACCACATGTGGCTGTTGAGATCATTTAAACGGGGATTGGATAATGTTTAAAAAAAGTATCATTTGATTCTCTGTCTGCTCGTGACAGAAATAAATGAATTTAGTCTGAGATTATGACTTTGCTCAAATCTCTCTCACTTAACTAATTATTTATGATACTCTTCCGATGGCTTCTACTTTCCATGGAAGAACAGCGAATACAGACCAGGAACGCTACAGTTAATATTGATCAGAAATTCAAAGCAAGAGAGTAGAATACACGAATTTAAAAGAATACTCGGAACAAAAAAATCTTTACATTATTCTTAAAAGATGGTACCAGTTGATCTTAAAGCCCCTCCTCATTTTTTTATTTTCTTGACTACACCTGTTTTTCTGCCGCTCCCACCACCCCCCTTACCTGCCTGAACTAGACACCGTTCAGTGCTCGAGTGATGAGAGGACACTCACCCGTTGCTCTTGACTCTGGAGCAATGTCTATCTGGGAGATCATGTTACAGAAACCTCTCTAATGTGGCACTGCAGCAAAGCACAGCACAGCACAGCACCACGACTTTGGGCCACGGAGTTCCAAATTTGGTCCGTGCACTTGAGTCATGTTTCCGGATAGCCGATCATTACAGGCAACAACCTGGGGTCATTGGGGAAACTAAACAATGGTACTCGGAGCCGAGTGCATCTCTCCAGCTGTAGGGTGCATGGTGCAACGTGGAAAATAGCTTCTATTTCCAGGGGTCTATTGAGGTAATCATCATCATCATAGGCAATCCCTCGAAGCGAGGATGACTTTCTCCCATGCCAAAAGGTTCACAGGTATTTCAAGGAAAGACCAAGTATTCCAGATCCCAAACTACATCTGAAGGGTGTAGGAGGTCTGTGCGTGGATTTTTATTAACGCTGAGGTAACACACCTCCACCAATCCATCCCTCACAATGCTCTCCTGCATACTGTGATCCAGAATGTAATGGGATCATGTGGATACTGCGTCAATTTAAATAAACAGTACTGTCAATTCAACGTGCATTCCTCTTCACCCAACAGAGTAAAATGCTTACATTTCACACACTATTAAACAATTAAAAATCTAGGGTAACTGTATAATTTAAAATATAGAAATACCTCATCACAGCTGCATCTTACGTCACAAGCTCGCGCGGTTAGGTCACATGGGCAGGGACCCAGGGGATTGTACTTTTGATTTGGAATCAGCATCTTGTTTTCTATCGAAATAAAAATAACAATGTTCAATAATTAGCATGACGATCATTAATCAAAAAGTGCAACAGTTGGGGTGTCACTGAGCCATTGAGAGCAGTAAGGTCCCACTGTGGATCACTCGCCTTTGCAGAGTTAGCCAATATAACCAGGGCAGTGGTGAGGGTACTGCAACAGTCCTGAGCAGCCCCACACTACAGGGGCAATTTGTTGGCAATTCCCTTCCCTTGTTCATTACCCGGTGACTCCTGCTGGAAGGGCTGGTGTGGACGTGAGTTAAGGACAGGATCACACGGCTGTGGCAGCACCAGTCAGTTGGCCAGGCTTACCCTTGGGAAGACGGGACACTGAGCCAGGACTAGAAGGCGCCAGTACTTATGGAACCACATCCATTGAAGGAGACGATGCCTTCAGGAGAGCAGCTAGAAAGAGAAAATCAGAGACTCCATCACATCAAATAAAACTAACCATTTCTGAATCTGGACAAACAGAAAAATACATTTATAGTTTAATCACAAAGAACTGGATAAAATCTGGCAGTGGATATTAATGAAGTGCCATTTTACACAACATATTTTACAACACTAACTTCTCAATTAGACATTCAGTGACTCGTACTATCGAAAGTAAAGATGCCCTCCCAAACATTACATTTATTAAAAATTCACCAGGACTGGGAGTTTTTACAATTGCTGCAGCACAAAACCTTCATCATTGACGACAGATTTCTCATTTTGTTGATAGTGATTTTTTTTAAACTTTAAAAGTTACATTTAATGCCCATCCCCCACCAAACAGCAAGTATAGTCCGCATAATATACTTGTTTCAATTTGGTGTGCTGTGGTCGGTGCTCACGATGTGGTCGCCTCAGCATTGGGGAGGCCGGACACAGGGGGGTGGTTGCTTTGCCGAGCCCCTCCGTTCAGTCCGAGGGCGTGACCCTGGGTTTCCGGTCATCTGTCATTTTGATTGGCCGCCCCACTCCCATGCTGACCTCAGTCTTCAGCCTCCTACACTGATACCATTTGTTCTCTCCTGCCTTCCACCTTATCACAGCCCTTCCCTTTTGTTCTTTTCCCCCTGCCCCCTGCCGCATTTTTTAAAAAAAAGGAAAAGTATTAAATAAACTAATCAAACACAGAGGATAAAACTCCAGGTCTGGACGGAATACATCTGCTCATTTGAAAAGAATCCAGGGAAGAGATAGCAGAGGCCCTATTACACATATTTAATAATTCGTTAGAAACAGGCATAGTGCCAGAGGACATAGCTAACGTAAATACCTATATTTAATAATATAGAACATGTCCAGCGATCTATAGTCCAGTCAGTTTAACATCAAAGGTAGGAAAGATAATGGAAGCCCTATTGAAAAAGAAAATAGAACATCGAGAAATCAAAAATATAATAATGAATAGTCAGCATGGATTTCAAAAGGAAAAGTCTTGCTTGACCAACCATCATTGAATTTTTTGAGAGGTAACAGAGAGAGTGGACAAGGGTAATGCAGTAGATGTAATTTATCTAGATTTTCAAAAGGCCTTTGCTAAGGGGCCACATAATAGACTTATGAAAAAGGTCAGAGCACGTGGAGTCAGGGGACAAGTAGCAGAACAGATAGCTAACTGGCTTCAAGCCAGAAAGGCAGAGAGTACGGGTAAAGAGTAGCCATTCAGAGTGGCAGAAGGTGGAAAGTAGGGCCCCACAAGAATCAATGCTGGGACCATTGTTATTCACAATTTATATTAACAATTTAGACTTTGGAATCAAAATTTGCGGATGTCACCAAATCAGAGGGAACAGATACTGAGGAGGACTGCAACAAATTACAAGATGACATTAATAAACTTGCAGAATGGGCATTTAATTGGCAAATGAATTTCAAAACAGATAGGTGTACGGTATTACATTTTAGTAAGAAGAATAAGGTCACACATTACTTGGAAAATAAGAATCTAAATGGGGTAGAGAAGCAAAAGGATCTTGGAATACAAATCACTGAAAGTAGCAACGCAGGTCAATCATAGAATCATAAAAATGTATGGCACAGAAGGAGGCCATTCGACCCATCGTGTCTTTGCTGGAACGTCTGTGTCTGTCTTGACAAGGCCATAATAAAGCAAACCAAGCACTAGGGTTTATTTCTTGAGGGATAAGATTGAAAAGTTAACCATACGTTGAACCTTGATTTGACCACACTTGGAGTACTGTGTACAATTCCGGTCGCCATTTTATAAAAAGGAAATAGAGGCACTGGAGACGGTGCAAAAATTATTTACAAGGATGGTACCAAAAATGCGAGTTTATACGCATCAGGAAAGGATGAACAGACTGGGTTTCTTAGAAGGTTCAGAGGTGGCATAATAGAGGTCTTTAAAACTATGAAAGGTTTTGATAGAGTACACAGAGAGAGTGTTTCCACTTGTGGGTAAGAGCAAAACTAGAGGCCATCAATATAAGATAGTCACCAAGAAATCAAATAGGGAATTCAGAAGAAACTTCTTCACCCAGAGAGTGGTGAGGATATGAATGATTCCTTGTGGTTTTTAATTTCCACTAGAGATTGCCCCCAGTCAACCTGGTCACAGAAATAATGTTATATTTAATGGGGATCCATTGAGTATCCTACAGGCTCAGTCACTGCCACAACCACCACCATTCTTACAAAGGTGACTCGGCTGAAAGCAAGGACATGCTCCTGGATAACCGAGCATTATTACAAGCTGGAGACTTCAGTAGAACTATACAGGTCCTTAAACAGCTCTACTGATTCTAAGACCCTCCTGCATTACTTTCCCCATGGCTGCTAATGAAACAGAATCATACAGCACAGGAGGCGGCCTTTCGGCCCATCATACCTGTGTCGACTCTTTGAAAGAGCGATCCAAATAGTCCCACTACCCTACTCTTTCCCCATAGCCCGAGAAATGTTTCCCCTTCAAGCATTTATCCAATTCCCTTTTGAATCTGCTTCCACCGCCCTTTCAGGCAGTGCGTTGCTGATCATCATAACTCGCTGTGTAAAAAAATGTTTCCTCAACTTCCTTCTGGTTCTTTTGACAACTATCGTAAATCTGTGTCCTCTGGTTACTGACCCTCCTGCTAGTTTAAAGATTTAGCATAACTTCCTTATTTTGTGCTCTTATGCCTCAATTTATAAAGCCAAGGATCCCATATCCATATGCCTTCTTAACAGCCTTATCAACTTGCCCTGCCACCTTCAACGGTTTGTGCACACACACCCGTGAACAAATATTTATTTTAAACTCATCTGCCCATTTCACCAGTCTTTCTTTAAAAATTCCTTCCAGGATGTGGGCGTCGCTGGCAAGGCCGGCATTTATTGCCCATCCCTAGTTGCCCTTGAGAAGGTGATGGTGAGCCCCCGTCTTGAACCGCTGCAGTCCGTGTGGTGAAGGTGCTCCCACAGTGCTGTTAGGGAGGGAGTTCCAGGATTGTGACCCAGCGACGATGAAGGAACGGCGATATATTTCCAAGTCAGGATGGTGTGTGACTGGGAGGGGAACGTGGAGGTGATAGTGTTCCCATGCGCCTGCTGCCCTTGTCCTTCTAGGTGGTAGAGGTCGCGGGTTTTAGAGGTGCTGCTGAAGAAGCCTTGGCGAGTTGCTGCAGTGCATCTTGTAGATGGTACACACTGCAGCCACGGTGCGCCGGTGGTGGAGGGAGTGAATGTTTAAGATGGTGGATGGGGGGCCGATCGAGCGGCTGCTTTGTCCTGGATGGTGTCGAGCTGCTTGAGTGTTGTTGGAGCTGCACTCATCCAGGCAAGTGGAGAGTGTTCCCTCACACTCCTGACTTGTGCCTTGTAGATGGTGGAAAGGCTTTGGGGAGTCAAGAGGTGAGACACTGGCCGCAGAATACCCAGCCTCTGACCTGCTCTTGTTGCCACAGTATTTATGTGGCTGGTCCAGTTAAATTTCTGGTCAATGGTGACCCCCAGGATGTTGATGGTGGGGGATTCGGCGATGGTAATGCTGTTGAATATCAAGGGGAGGTGGTTAGACTCTCGCTTGATGGAGATAGTCATTGCCTGGCACTTGTGTGGCGCTGAATGTTGTCTGGATCTTGCTGTATGTGGGCATGGACCGCTTCATTTTCTCAGGAGTTGCGAATGGAACCGAACACTGCAGTCATTAACAAACATCCCTACTTCTGACCTTATGATAGAGGGAAGGTCATCAGTGAAGCAGCTGAAGATGGTTGGGCCTAGGACACTGCCCTGAGGAACTCCTGCAGCGATGTCCTGAGGCTGGGATGATTGACCTCTAACAACCATCTTCCTTTGTTCTAGGTATGACTCCAGTCAGTGGAGAGTTTTCCCCTGATTCCCATTGACTTCAGTTTTACTCGGGCTCTTTGATGCCACACTCGGTCAAATGCTGCCTTTATGTCAAGGGCAGTCACTCACTAACTCTGGAATTCAGCTCTTTTGTCCATGTTTGGACCAAGGCTGTAATGAGGTCTGGAGCCGAGTGTTCCTGAGCATCGGTGAGCAGGTTATTGGTTAGTGCCGCTTCATAGCACTGCCGTTGACATCAGTTCCATCATTTTGCTGATGATTGAGAGTAGACTGATGGGGCGGTAATTGCCGGTTTGGATTTGTCCTGCATTTTGTGGACAGGACATACCTGGGCAGTTTTCCACATTGTCGGGTAGATGCCAATTTTGTAGCTGTACTGGAACAGCTTGGCTAAAGGCGTGGCTAGTTCTGGAGCACAAGTCTTCAACACGACAGCCAGAATGTTGTTGGGGCCCATAGCCTCTGCTGTATCCAGTGCGCTCAGCCGCTTCTTGATATCAGATGGAGAGAATCAAATTGGCTGAAGACTGGCTTCTGTCATGGTGGGGACCTCAGGAGGAGGGCGATATGGATCATCCACTCAGCACTTCTGCCTGAAGATGGTTCCAAATGCTTCAGTCTAGTCTTTTGCACTTGATTGCTGAACTCTGCCGTTATTGAGGATGGGGATATTCATGGAGCCTCCACCTTAACATGCATGTAGTCCTGTGTTGCAGCTTCCCCAGGTTGTTATCTCATTTTAAGGTTCGCCTGGTGCTGCTCCTGGCATGCTCTTCTGCACTCCTCATTGAACCAGGATTGGTCCCCTGGCTTGATGGTAACGGTAGAGTGAGGGATATGCTGGGCCATGAGGTTAGAGTTTGTAGTGGAATACAACTATGGCCCACAGCGCCTCATGGATGCCCACTTTTGAGATACTAGATCTGTTCTGCTATCCCATTTAGCACGGTGGTAGTGCCACACAACATGATGGAGGGTGTCCTCAATGTGAAGACGGGACTTCGTCTCCACAATGACAGTGCGGTGGTCATTGCTACCAATGCTGTCATGGACAGATGCATCTGCGACAGGTAAATTGGCAAGGACGAGGTCAAGTAGGTTTTTCTCTCGTGTTGGTTCTCTCACCACCTGCTGCAGGACCAGTCTGGCAGATATGTCCTTCAGGACTCAGCCAGCTCGGTCAGTAGTGGTACTACCGAGCCACTCTTGGTGATGGACATTGAAGTCCCCTACCCAGAGTGCATTCTGTGCCCTTGCTACTCTCAGTGCTTCTTCTAAGTGGTGTTCAATGTGGAGGAGTACTGATTCATCAGCTGAGGGAGGGCGGTAGGTGGTAATCAGCAGGAAGTTTCCTTGCCCACGCTTGACCGTGGGGTCCAGAGTCAATATTGAGAACTCCTAGGGCTACTCCCTCCTGACTGTATACCACTGAACAGCCAGGTGGGTCTGTCCTACCGGTGGGACAGGACATATCCTGGGATAGCGATTGAGCAGTCTGGGACATTGCCTGAAAGCTATGATTCTGTGAGGATGACTATTTCTGGACGAGTCTGTGGGACAGCTCTCCCAGTTTTGGCACAAGTTCTCAGATGTTAATAAGAAGGACTTTGCAGGGTCGACTGGGCTGGGTGTACCGTTGTCGTGTCCGAAGCTGATGCCGGGTGGTCCGTCCAGTTTTATTAGTGTTTTCTGTAGCAGTTTATTGCAACTGAGTGGTTTGCTAGGCCATTTCAGAGGGCTGTTAAGAGTCAACCACATTGCTGTGGGTCTGGAGTCGCATATAGACCAGACCAGGTAAGAGCAGCAGATTTCCTTCCTAAAGGACATTAGTAAACCAAATGGGTTTTTACGACAATCTGGTCTATGTCCTCCTGAAGTCTGTTACTCTCCTCATTGTTAACTACATTTCCGAGATTCGTGTCATCAGCAAACTTTGAAATGCCAGATTTCTCAAGCGCACCATACAAATGCACTTCCTGTTACATTTAGAATAACTCCACAAAACTGTATATCTTAAGCTCAAACTGTTGTGACCTTGGTCTCTTTATTCTAACTCCAGAGGAGGCAGCATGGTAGTCTGCCTTTTATACCTGCTTGCCTAGGATGTGCTGACCCTTGGGTCTCCCACAGGTGTGCTCCCTGGTGGCATGTCTTACACATTGGGTAATGTTTACATACATAACATCATTCCCCCCCCCAAAGTCTTATGTACAAGCTGAGGTGATTGGCCAATTCACTAAATATATTCAAAAAGGAGTTAGATGAGGTCCTTACTGCTAGGGGGATCAAGGGGTATGGCGAGAAAGCAGGAATGGGGTACTGAAGTTGAATGTTCAGCCATGAACTCATTGAATGGCGGTGCAGGCTAGAAGGGCCGAATGGCCTACTCCTGCACCTATTTTCTATGTTTCTATGTGATCCGGGACTCTACATTCCCGGGTTAATCGCCTGAGTTGAAGTCCTGGCCTGAGTGAGTCGGTTGGATCATTGCTGCACTGCGGTGTGGCTAGTCTGATCGGACTGTCGGGCACGGTGGGTTCATCCTCGGGGTTTACCGCGAGGTCGATTGCTGGTTGGGTGTGTGTGGGTGGATCATTGATGGTAATGTCCTCTTCAAACTGTTCTTGGTTGTCAGTGAACCGCAGTTCAGTCTGATCCAAGTGCTTTCTGCACATTTGTCCATTCAAAAGTTTGACAACAAACACTCTATTGGCTAATACAGTGCCAGCAACACATTTGGGACCATGACCATAATTAAGAACAAATACAGGATCATTAACCTCAATGTCACGTGATACAGCCGTGCGATCGTGGTATACGTTATGCCGGTGACGCCGGGTTTCTACATGATCATTGAGATCCGGGTGGACTAGGGAGAACCTGGTTTTGAATGCTCTCTTCATTAGCAATTCTGCAGGGGGAACCCCGGTAAGCGAGTGAGGTCGCGTGTAGTAGCTGAGCAGAATCCGAGATAACCGGGTCTGCAGGGACCCATCCGTCACGCGTTTCAAGCTCCTTGATGGTTTGGACTGCCCGTTCCACTTGACCATTGGATGTGGGCTTAAACGGCGCAGACTTGACATGCTTGATGCCATTGCGGGTCATGAACTCGTTGAATTCCGAGCTGGTGAAGCATGGTCCATTGTCATTGACAAGGACGTCGGGCAAACCATGGGTGGCAAACATGGCCCGGAGCTTTCAATGGTGGCAGTGGACATACAGGACGACATTATTATACATTCAATCCACTTAAAATAAGCATCCACTGCTACTAGAAACATCTTTCCTAGAAAGGGGCCAGCAAAATCTACGTGGACCCCTGACCACGGTTTTGAGGGCCATGACTACAGACTCAGTGGGGTCTCACTTGATACATTGCTCAACTGTGAGCAAGTGTTACATTGGTGTACGCATGACTCCAATTCCGAGTCAATGCCGGGCCACCAAACGTGCGACCTGGCGTTAGCCTTCATCATGACTATGCCTGGGTGGGTACTGTGAAGGTCGTGTATAAACATTTCCCTGCTCTTTTTTGGCAAAATTACACGATTACCCCATGGGAGGCAATCCAAATGGATGAACATTTCGTCCTTGCGTCGGTGGAACGGCTTAATTTCGTCTTGCATTTCCCCTGGGACCGCTGGCCAGCTCTCATTGAGGATGTAACTTTTTACTCGTGATAGCACAGGGTCCTGGCTAGTCCAGGTCCTGATCTGGCGAGTCGTGACGGGTGATCCTTCGCTCTCAAAAACATCCATTACAAGGAGCAAGTCTGCGGGTTGCGCCATTTCCACCCCGGTGGTGGGCAATGGTAGCCGACTGAGGGCATCTGCACAGTTCTCAGTGCCTGGTGTGTGGCGGATTACATAATCATACGCAGATAACGTTAGTGTCCATCATTGGATGCGGGATGAAGCATTGGTGTTAATACCTTTGCTTTCTGAGAACAACAAAATGAGTGGCTTGTGGTCGGTAAAGGGAATACCAAGGGGCAGAAAACGCTAGTGGGAGTTGTGTACAGACCGCCAAACAGTAGTAGTAAGGTTGGGGACAGCATCAAACAAGAAATTAGGGATGCATGCAATAAAGGTATAGCAGTTATCATGGGTGACTTTAATCTACATATTGATTGGGCTAACCAAACTGGCAGCAATACGGTGGAGGAGGATTTCCTGGAGTGTATTAGCGATGGTTTTCTAGACCAATATGTCGAGGAACCAACTAGGGAGTTGGCCATCCTGGACTGGGTGATGTGTAATGAGAAAGGACTAATTAGTAATCTTGTTGTGCGAGGCCCCTTAGGGAAGAGTGACCATAACATGGTAGAATTCTTTATTAAGATGGAGAGTGACAGAGTTAATTCAGAAACTAGGGTCCTGAACTTAAGGAAAGGTAACTTCGATGGTTTGAGGCGTGAATTGGCTAGAATAGACTGGCAAATGATACTTAAAGGGTTGACAGTGGATAGACAATGGCAAACTTTTAAAGATCACATGGATGAACTTCAGCAATTGTACACCCCTGTCAGGAGTAAAAATAAAACGGGGAAGGTGGCTCAACCGTGGCTAACAAGGGAAATTAAGGATAGTGTTAAATCCAAGGAAGAGGCATATAAATTGGCCAGAAAAAGCAGCAAACCTGAGGACTGGGAGAAATTTAGAATTCAGCAGCAGAGGACAAAGGATTTAATTGAGAGGGGGAAAATAGAGCACGAGAAGAAGCTTGCCGGGAACATAAAAACTGACTGCAAAAGCTTCTATAGATACGTGAAGAGAAAAAGATTAGTGAAGACAAACATAGGTCCCTTGCAGTTGGATTCAGGTGAATTTATAATGGGGAACAAAGAAATAGCAGACCAATTGAACAAATACTTTGGTTCTGTCTTCACAAAGGAAGACACAAATAACCTTCCAGAAGTACTAGGGGACCGAGGAGAAAGACTAGTGAGAAGGAGGAACTGAAGGATATCCTTATTAGGCGGGAAATTGTGTTAGGGAAATTGATGGGATTGAAGGCCGATAAATCCCCGGGGCCTGATAGTCTGCATCCCAGAGTACTTTAGGAAGTGGCCCTAGAAATAGTGGACACATTGGTGATCATTTTCCAGCCTATCAACTCTGGATCAGTTCCTAAGGACTGGAGGATAGCTAATGTATCACCACTTTTTAAAAAGGGAGGGAGAGAGAAAGTGGGTAACTTTAGACTGGTTAGCCTGACATCAGTAATGGGGAAAATGTTGGAATCAATTATTAAGGATGAAATAGCAGCACATTTGGAAAGCAGTGACAGGATCTACGAAGGGGAAATCATGCTTGACAAATCTTCTGGAATTTTTTGAGGATGTAACTAGTACAGTGGACAAGGGAGAACCAGTGGATGTGGTGCATTTGGACTTTCAAAAGACTTTTGACAAGGTCCCACATAAGAGATTGGTGTGAAAAATCAAAGCACATGGTATTTGGGGTAATATACGGACGTGGATAGAGAACTGGTTGGCAGACAGGAAGCAGAGAGTCAGGATAAATGGGTCCTTTTCAGAATGACAGGCAGTGGGGTGCCGCAGGGCTCAGTGCTGGGATCCCAGCTCTTTACAATATACATCAATGATTTGGATGAAGGAATTGAGTGTAATATCTCCAAGTTTGCAGATGACACTAAACTGGGTGGCGGTGTGAGCTGTGAGGGGGACGCTAAGAGGCTGCAGGGTGACTTGGGCAGGTTAGGTGAGTGGACAAATGCATGGCAGATGCAGGAAATGTGGATAAATGTGAGGTTATCCACTTTGGGGGCAAAAACGCGAAGACAGATTATCTGAATGGCGGCAGATTAGGAAAAGAGGAGGTGCAACGAGACCTGGGTGTCATGGCTCATCAGTCATTGAAAGTTGGCATACAGGTACAGCAGGCAGTGAAGGCGGCAAATGGTATGTTGGCCTTCATAGCTACGGGATTTGGGTATAGGAGCAGGGAGGTCTTACTCCAATTGTACAGGGCCTTGATGAGGCCTCACCTGAATTATTGTGTTCAGTTTTGGTCTCCTAATCTGAGGAAGGATGTTCTTGCTATTGAGGGAGTGCAGCAAAGGTTCACCAGACTGATTCCCGGGATGGCTGGACTGACATATGAGGAGAGACTGGATCAACTGGGCCTTTATACATTGGAGTTTAGAAGGATGAGAGGGAATCTCATAGAAACATATAAGATTCTGACAGGATGGGACAGGTTAGATGCAGGTAGAATGTTCCTGATGTTGGGGAAGTCCAGAACCAGGGGACACAGTCTTAGGATAAGGGGTAGGCCATTTAGGACTGAGATGAGGAGAAACTTCAGAGAGTTGTTAACCTGTGGAATTCCCTGCCGCAGAGAGTTGTTGATGCCAGTTCATTGGATATATTCAAGAGGGAGTTAGATATGGCCCTTACGGCTAAGGGGATCAAGGGGTATGGAGAGAAAGCAGGAAAGAGGTACTGATCAGCCTTAATCTTATTGAATGGTGGTGCAGGCTCGAAGGGCCGAATGGCCTCCTCCTGCACCTATTTTCTATGTTTCTATGAACAGTGTTGGGCCATTGCCTGGTACAATCCATTGTACGATACCTTCACTGCCGCACTGCCAATGACTGGTATGTGCTCTTTGGTGTAAGTGCGCAGCTTGGTGTGGATTGGGCTTAGTTTTGACCTTTGTGCCTTGTTGCCCCACAGTTTCTCAAAAGCCTTCTGACTCATAATTGACCGACCCGCTCCAGTGTCCAATTCCATGGAAACTGGAATGCCGTTTAATTTGACTTAACATTATCGGAGGGCTCTTGGTGTGTACCCCATACACTTCCTCTTTAGCCTCGGGTTGAGTTGCCTCTCTTACGCATCCTGTGTGATCCGCGCCGGATCGGTCATCTTCTGCCGACTCTGCCACGTGGTGAGTCACAGCACGTCTGCACATTCGCTGGAGGTGCCCCATTGTTCCACAGCCCTTGCACACGTAGTGCTTGAATCGACATCGATGGGCTCGATGATTACCCCCGCAGCGCCAACATGGTGTTAATGGATTCACATTCACACCCCACGGTGGACTCTTAGTCATCCTAGGTCTGGCCTCTGCGGGTGTGCAGGCCCTGCCATGTACAGTTCTGCCTGCTGTAGGCGTTATTTTATGCACAGTACTTGCCGGTGAGTTCCGATGCTGCAATGATATCTGTTTCGTGTTATCGAAGCCTGGGCTATCATTATGGCCTTGCTCAGATCTAAGCATTTGGCAGACAGCAATTTGTGAAGAATGACCTCGTGGCCAATTCCAAGCACGAAAAAGTCCCGCAACACTTCCCCCAAAAATCCAGCAAATACGCACGGTCCCGCAAGGCGTCTTAGGTCGACGACATAGCTCGCCACATCCTGGCCCTCGGAGCGGTGGTGCGTATAAAACCGATACCTGTCCATCAAGATGCTTTCCTTCAGCTTCAGGTGTTCCTGAACCAACGTGCACAGCTCCTCGTATGTCTTCTCCGTTGGTTTTGTCGGTGCCAGCAGATTTTTGATGAGGCCATATATCGTGGACCCGCAAATGGTGAGGAGAATCGCCTTGTGCTTGACCGCAGTTTCTTCCTTTTCCAGCTCGTTGGCCACGAAGTACTGGTCAAGACGCTCAATCATCACCCTCAACAAATCTCTCAAGAATACCAACAGCAGCCATAACTGTGTGAAAGTTCGTGATCTGTTACTCGTCACCAATTGTTACGTTTAGAATAACTCCACAAGACTCTATATCTTAAGCTGAAACTGTCGTGACCTTGGTCTCTTTATTGTGAGGAGGCAGCGTAGTAGACTGCCTTTTATACCTGCTTGCCCAGGGTGTGCAGGTGACCCTTGGGTCTCCCACAGGTGCGCCCCCTGGTGGCAAGTCTTACACATTGGTACTGTTTATATACATAACACTTACCATTTACAATCCCACTGAAAGTCGAGTTCGTGTATATTATAACTTGAACGATCAGAGTCGCCACAACTTCGTAATTCAGACAAGCAGTCACGCGGAGAGTTTCAATAATGCACAGAGGTTCCAGACAACAGTCGGTTTCATTTGCTAAATCTTGACACAGTACTAGCCGTCGGTCCAGGGTCAACAGCACATTGAGAATCGAGTGATCGATCTGTAATAACATTAATACAGAACTAACATTTCAGCAGCTGGACACGGGAACGAGAATGTTTTCCAATCAACAATCAGCAGTCAAACAAAATAATGAAATCACATTTTCAGTCATCATCTTATTTCTTCAGCCAGCTGACTGCATACAGCTAACAATTTCTAACACCAAATGCAGTAACGTATGTCACCCTCAGTCACTTACGTGGCGCTTGAGTTTGGCTCCGAGGCTTCTGTCGGTACCCCTTCCCACCCAGCTTCATCCAGTACCCAGCACCCATCCCCAGCCCATCTCCCGCCTGGCACCCATACCCCACCCATCCCCCGCCTCCCGCCCAGCTTCACCTAGTGCCCTTCCCCAGCCCAGCACCCATCCCCTACCCAGTGCCCATTCTCCGCCCATCTCCCGCCTCCTGCCCAGCTTCACCCAGTGCCCTTCCCCAGCCCAGCACCCATCCCCTACCCAGTGCCCATTCTCCACCCATCTCCCACCTCCTGCCCAGCTTCACCCAGTGCCCAAATGCTCAAAAATAAACTTTGCCCAGATTTTCTTTTAAGCAGTTGGTGCTACTTTGATCTGCTGAACTAAAGAAAAGTTAAACAAACGCACAGAAAATTGCCAAGAACCAGTTAAAGCTGACCATGAAGAGGCCGCATTTGTCTTAAAAATCCCTGTAACAATTTCTGTCCTCACAGGCCCAATCACGTTCTCTCGTGTAGGGCTGCCAGCAATCCCAGATTGGCCGGGAGTCTCCAGAATGGAGGATGAATCTCCCAGACATTGCTGCTCACAACTCGGGATAAAAGTACAAATTCCGCCCGCAGCCTAGTGAGTCTGACATTCATGCCAGAAGTGGTCTTATCCAATTGCATTGCAGGTTACCGACGTCTAGCCCTCGTGCAAATCAGTCAGCTGGATTCTGTTCCGGGTTACTTTTCAGAGGCAAATTTCTTTCAAACATATCCCGTCAGCAGACCAGGTGATGGGGTGGTGTGAGCCACCAATTGTCTCCAAAGGAGGTTTGCAACTGCACATCACTCAGCGTAGAACGTGAGGAGAGGGACCGAGGGAGGTCACTGGGAGCTGGGAATATTACTGACCTCAGCCAGGCACTTCATTCACTGTGGCCCATAAAATTCATTAAGGAACTTGAAATATGAGCTGGCCATATGGCCCCTCGAGCCTGCTCCGCCATTCAAGAAGATCATGGCTGATCAGATCATGATTCAGCTCCACTTCCCTGCTCGCTCCCCATAACCCCTTATCCCCTTATCTCCTCATCTCAGTTTTAAATGGGCGGCCCCTTATTCTAAGATCGTGCCCTCTAGTTCTAGTCTACCTCATCAGTGGAAACATCCTCTCTGCATACACCTGGTCAAGCCCCCTCATAATCTTATACGTTTCGATAAGATCACCTCTCATTCTTCTGAATTCCAATGAGTAGAGGCCCAACCTACTCAACCTTTCCTCAGAAGTTAACCCCCTCATCTCCGGAATCAACCTAGTGAACCTTCTCTGAACTGCCCCCAAAGCAAGTATATCCTAACGTAAATATGAAAACCAATACCTTGTAGCAAGACTTCCCTGCTTTTATACTCCATTTCCTTTGCAATAAAGGCCAAGATTCCATTGGCCTTCCTGATCACTTGCGGTACTTGCATACTATCCTTTTGTGTTTCATGCACAAGTACCCCCAGGTCCCGCTGTACTGCGGCACTTTGTAATCTTTCTCCATTAAATAATAACTTGCTCTTTGATTTTTTTTCTGCCAAAGTGCATGACCTCACACTTTCCAACATTATACTCCATCTGCCAAATTTTTGCCCACTCACTTAGCCTGTCTATGTCCTTTTGCAGATTTTGTGTGTCCTCCTCACACATTGCTTTTCCTCTCATCTTTGTATCGTCAGCAAACTTGGCTACGTTACACTCAGTCCCTTCGTCCAAGTCGTTAATATAGATTGCAAATAGTTGGTTTCCAAGCACTGATCCCTGCGGCACCCCACGAGTTACTGATTGCTAACCAGAGAATGAACCATTTATCCCGACTCTCTGTTTTCTGTTAGTTAGCCAATCCTCTATCCATGCTAATATATTACCCCCAACCCCGTGAACTTTTATCTTGTGCAGTAACCTTTTATGTGTGACCTTGTCAAATGCCTTCTGGAAGTCCAAATACACCACATCCACTGGTTCCCCTTTATCCACCCTGTTCGTTACATCCTCAAAGAACTCCAGAAAATTTGTCAAACGTGACTTCCCTTTCATAAATCCATGCTGACTCTGCCTCAGGGATTACTGCTGAAGCCCTAGTTAATAGTATTGCTAACACTCCCGGAATGGAAGGCTGATCTCCATTCCCGTTGTTACCCGCAACCGGGGAAAAAAAGCAGAGTTTGCACTTCACATTCACACCTGTGCTTTGCACCTTTCTTCACTGGTTCGAGGGTGGTCTCCTGGTTTTCCCAACTGGTGCCCAATTGCTCACACAACAGCTGCTGGAGCAAAGATACTCGACTACAGGGGGCCTGATCTTTATACAAATGCAATAATGTGCAAACTGATAAGGCGTCACATGATCAAACCTCCAGGAACACCTCCAACCAGAGCTGGCAACAGCACTCTGGGGCTGCAGTTCCATCGGGTTCCCGGCTGTTGTAACGCTTTCCAAGCTCGGAGCTTGATCCACCTCAGTTTGCAGTCCATAACATTTAGAAGGCAGCCATTTAACATCTTGCAAAATCCTTACTGCCCAATGCTGCAATAATCGTCAGTAGTTCCCGACCGACCTTTCACAAATCCATGTTGGCTCTCCCTGATCAACTGCTCAGTTACCCTCTCCTTAATTATAGACTCTAGCCAGAGGGGCAAGAGTGCTACTTGCCAAAAAAAACAACCATGCACGACTAACGAGGTATGGGACAACATAAAACTAAAGGGAAAAGCACACAAAAATGCAAAAAATAGCAGATCCTGGCGAATGGAAATATACAAAAACAGCAAGGGGTCACAAAACAGATAGTCGGAGCTACAGAAAGGGAGCATGAAAGGAAACTCGCAAGGGATATCAAAATCATCACAAATTATTTTCACAATTATATTAGGAAAAAGAGGGAAGTCAGGAGCAATGTTGGCCCCTTAAAAACTGAAAATGGCGATATTATCAATGATAATAAGGAAATGGCGGACTTGGTGAACAATTATTGTGTGTCAGTATTTACAGCAGAGGACGAAGATAGCATTCCAGAAATCACAAGGAAACTAAATCAGGGACAGGAACTCAATAAAATTAGTGTAAGTAAAATAACAGTACTGAAGAAAATAATGGCACTAAAGAGTGACAAATCCCCAGGGCTAGATGGTTTCCATCCCAGGGTTTAAAGGAAGTAGGTGAGTACATTTGAAGATTATAGTTCGGGCATCTGCAAAGTTCTCTCGATTCAGGAACCATTACTTTAGATTGGAAAATTGTGCATGTCATCTGCTATTTAAAAATGGTGAGATAGAGAAACCAGGAAATTATAGACCAGTTAGCCTAACATCTGTGGTGGGGAAATTACTGGAGTCTATAATTAAGGATAGGGTGACTGAACACCTCGAAAATGTTCAGATATCAGAGAGAGCCAGCATAGATTTGTGAAAGGCAGGTCATGCCTGACAAACCAGATTGAATTTTTTGAAGAGGTGACTAAATTAGTGGACAGGAGAATGTCTATGGATGTTATTTATATGGACTTCCAGAAGGCATTTGATAAAGTCCCACTTACGAGGCTGTTAACTAAAGTTGAAGCCCATGGAACTGAGGGCAAATTATTGACCTGGTTAGGACACTGGCTGAGCGGCATAGACAGGCAATAGGGATAATGGGCAGGTACTCCAATGGGCAGGAGGTGACTAGTGTGTCCTGCAGGGATCTGTGTTGGCGTCTCAACTATTCACAGTATTTAGTAATGACTTAGATGATGGCATAGAAAGTCACATATTCAATTTTGCCAATGATGCAAAGTTAGGTAGAATTGTAGGTAGGGTAAATGGAAGCATAAAATTACAAGGTGATATTGATAGATTAAGTGAATGGACAAAACAAATGGATTTAAATGTAGGCAAATGTGAGGTCATCCACTTTGACCTAAAAAGGATAGAACAGGGTAAATGGTGAAAGAATAAAAGCAGTGGATGTCCAAAAAGACTTGGGGGTTCAAGTACATCGATCATTAAAATGTCATGAACAGGTACAGAAAATAATCAAAAAGGCTAATGGAATGCTGGCCTTTATATCGAGAGGACTAGAATAGAAGGGGGTAGAAGTTATGCTGCAGCTGTACAAAACCCTGGTTAGCCCACACCTGGAGCACTGTGAGCTGTTCTGGGCATCACACCTATGTTGGTCTTGGAGGGAGTAGGTTTACCAGAACTTCAAGGGTTAAATTACGAAGCGAGATTACACAAATTAGGTTTGCATTCCCTAGAATTTAGACGGTTAAGGGGCGATCTGATCAAAGTTTTCAAGATATTAAGGGGAACAGAGAGGGTAGATAGAGAGAAACTGTTTCCACTGGCTGGGGAGTCTAGGACTAGGGGGGGCAGAGCCTAAACATTTCAGTCAGCGCCCAGGGCCCGGCCGAGCCGACTTAAACAGTCCTCAACACCGCGCCACAGCTGAGCCTCCGTCGGCCCCGAGAGATTGAGGCGCGCGAGAGTTCAAGCGGTGGCGGAGATGGAGCAGGAGAGGTGGCGCCATGAACGAGGAAGGTAACCCGCCCGCCCGCCAGGGGGTGCTGCGCTGACACCTCCCCTTTGACACCAACCCCAGGGGATTCATGTCGGCAAAACACAAAAAAGTAAATGTGAGGGTTCGGGGGAAAAAATCTCTGCCAAGTGATTGAAATATGGGATTCTCAGAGGGAGTGGGATTAGACTGGGTGTCCCTAGGTGGCACTGTCACATGCCTGTTATTTTTTTGATTTGTTCTGGGGATGTGGGCGAGGCCAGCATTTATTGCCCATCTCTAATGGCCCTGGAGAAGGTGGCGGTGAGCCGCCATTTCAGACAGCAGTGAAGAGTCAACCATATTGCTGTGGGTCTGGAGTCACATACAGGGCAGACCGGGCAATTTCTTTCCCTAAACAACATATAATTGACAAATGAAATTCAACACAAATAAATGTGAGGTATTACATTTTGCCAGGAAGAATAGGGAGGTTGCTTAGTACTTGGAGGGCGAGTCTAGGTGGGGTAGAGGAACAAAGGGATCTGGGAGTACAGATACAGAAAATCACTAAAAATAGAGACATAGGTTAACAAGGCCATTAAAAAAAAAAGCAAACCAAGCACTAGGTTTTATTTCTAGAGGGATAGAAGCATAGAAAATAGGTGCAGGAGTAGGCCATTCGGCCCTTCGAACCTGTACCCCATTCAATAGGATCATGGCTGATCATTCCCTTAGTACCCCTTTCCTGCTTTCTCTCCATACCCCTTGATCCCTTTAGCCGTAAGGGCCATAGCTAACTCCCTTTTGAATATATCCAATGAACTGGCCTCAACAACTCTCTGCGGTAGCGAATTCCACAGATTAACAACTCTCTGGGTGAAGAAGTTTCTCCTCATCTCGGTCCTAAATAGCTTACCCCTTATCCTTAGACTGTATCCCCTGGTTCTGGACTTCCCCAACATCGGGAACATTCTTTTTGCATCTAACCTGTCCAGTCTCGTCAGAATTTTATATGCTTCTATGAGATCCCCTCTCATCCTTCTAAACTCCAATGAATACAGGCCCAGTCGATCCAGTCTCTCCTCATATGTCAGTCCAGCCATCCCGGGAATCAGTCTAGTGAACCTTCGCTGCACTCCCTCAATAGCAAGAAGGTCCTTCCTCAGATTAGGAGACCAAAACTGAACACAATATTCCAGGTGAGGCCTCACCAAGGCCCTGTACAATTGCAGTAAGACTTCCCTGCTCCTATACTCAAACTCCCTAGCTATGAAGGCCAACATACCATTTGCCTCCTTCACCGCCTGCTATACCTGCATGCCAACTTTCAATGACTGATGTATCATGACACCCAGGTCTCGTTGCACCTCCCCTTTTTCTAATCTGCCCCAATTAAGATTCTATTCTGCCTTCGTGTTTTTGCCACCAAAGTGGATAACCTCACATTTATCCACATTATACTGCACCTGCCATGCATTTGCCCACTCACCTAACCTGTCCAAGTCACCCTGCAGCCTCTTAGAACCCTCCTCACAGCTCACACCGCCACCCAGCTTAGTGTCATTTGCAAACTTGGAGATATTACACTCAAGTCCTTTGTCTAAATCATTAATGAATATTGTAAATAGCTGGGATCCCAGCACTGAGCCCTGCGGCACCCCACTAGTCACTGACTGCCGTTTATCCCGACTCTCTGCTTCCTGTCTGCCAACGAGTTCTCTATCCACGTCAATACATTACCCCCAATACCATGTGCTTTAAGTTTGTACACCAATCTCTTATGTGGGACCTTGTCAAAAGCCTTTTGAAAGTCCAAATACACCACATCCACTGGTTCTCCCTTGTCCACTCTACTAGTTACATCCTCAAAAAATTCAAGAAGATTTGTCAAGCATGATTTCCCTTTCCTAAATCCATGTTGACTTGGACCGAACCTGTCGCTGCTTTCCAAATGATTTGCTATTTCATCTTTAATAATTGATTCCAACATTTTCCCCATGACTGATGTCAGGCTAACCGGTCTATAATTACCCGTTTTCTCTCTCCCTCCTTTTTTAAAAAGTGGTGTTACATTAGCTACCCACCAGTCCATAGGAACTGATCCAGAGTCGATAGACTGTTGAAAAATGATCACCAATGAATCCACTATTTCTAGGGCCACTTCCTTAAGTACTCTGGGATGCAGACTATCAGGCCCTGGGGAGTTATCGGCCTTCAATCCCACCAATTTCCCTAACACAATTTCCCGACTAATAAGGATTTCCTTCAGTTCCTCCTCCTCGCTAGACCCTCGGTCCCCTAGTATTTCCAGAAGGTTATGTGTGTCTTCCTTCGTGAAGACAGAACCAAAGTATTTGTTCAACTGGTCTGCCATTTCTTTGTTTCCCATTATAAAGTCACCCGAATCTGTCTTCACTAATCTTTTTCTCTTCACATATCTATAGAAACTTTTGCAGTCAGTTTTTATGTTCCCAGCAAGCTTCCTCTCATACTCTATTTTCCCCTCCTAATTAAACCCTTTGTCCTCCTCTGAGGATAGAATTGAAAAGTAGGGAAGTTATGCTAAACCTGTAATGAATCTTGGTTAGTTCACACTTGGAGTACTGTGTACAATTCTGGTCGTCATATTATAAAAAAGATATAGTCACTGGAGAGGGTGCAAAAAAGATTTATAAGGATGATACCAGAAGTGCATAGACAGGCTGGTGAAATGAGCAGACACGTTGCAGATGAAAATTAACGCAGAAAAGTGTGAAGTGATGCATTTTGGTCGAAAGAATGAGAGGATATATAAACTAAATAGTACAATCCTAAAGTGGATACATGAACAGAGACACCTGTGTGCATGAATTGTTGAAGGTGACAGGGCTTCATAAATAGAGGTATAGAATACAAAAGTGTGGAAATTATGATGAACCTGTATAAAATATTGATGCAGCCCCAACTGGGATGCTGTGTCCAATTCTAGGCACCGCACTTTAGGAAGGATGTGAAGACCTTAGAGAGGGTGCAGAAAAGATTTACGAGAATGATTCCAGGAATGAGGGACTTCAGTTATGTTGATAGATTGGAGAAGCTGGGGTTGTTCTCCTTGAAGCAGAGAGGATTGAGAGGATAACATAAGAGCACGAGAAATAGGAGCAGCAGTCGGCCATTTGGCCCCTCGAGTCTGCTCCGCCATGTAATAAGATCATGGCTGCTCAGATCATGGACTCAGCTCCACTTCCCTGTCCGCTCCCCATAACCCTTTACTCCTATAATCGCTCAAAAATCTATCTATCTCCGCCTTAAATATATTCAATGACGCAGCCTCCACCGCTCTCTGGGGCAGATAATTCCACAGATTTACAATCCTCATCTCAGTTTTAAATGGGCGACCCCTTATTCTGAAACTATGCCCCCAAGTTCTAGATTCCCCCGTAAATGGAAACTCTCTGTATCTACTTTGTCGAGCCCCCTCATTATCTTATATGTTTAAATAAGATCACCTCTCATTCTTCTGAATTCCAATGAGTACAGGCCTAACCTTTCTTCATAAGTCAACCCCTTCATCTCAGGAATCAACCAAGTGAATCTTCTCTGAACTGCCTCCAATGCAAGTATATCGCTCCTTAAATAAGGAGACCAAAACTGTACGCAGTACTCCAGGTGTGGCCTCACCAATACCTTGTACAATTGCAGCAGGACTTCTCTACTTTTATACTCCATTCCCCTTGCAATAAAGGTCAACATTCCATTTGCCTTCCTGATTATTTGCTTTACCTGCATACTAACTTTTTGTGTTTCATGCACAAGGACCCCCAGGTCTCTCTGTACTTCAGTATTTTGTGATTTTTTTTTTTCCACCATTTAAATAATAATTTGCTTTTTTACTTTTTCTGCCAAAGTGGATAACCTCACATTTTCCCACATTATACTCCATCTGACAAATTTTTGCCCACTCACTGAGCCTGTCTATATCCCTTTGCAGATTTTGTGTCCTCCTCACAACTTGCTTCCCCACCCATCTTTGTATCATCAGCAAACTTGGCTACATTACACTTCATCCAAATCATTCGTATAGATTGTAAATAGTTGAGGCCCCAGCATTGATCCCTGCGGCTGTTTGCCAACCGGAAAATGACCCATTTATCCCGATTCTCTGTTTTCTGTTAGTTAGCCAATCCTCTATCTATGCTAACATATTACCCCCAACCCCGTGAACTTTTTTCTTATGCAGTAACCTTTTATGTGGCACCTTATCGAATGCCTTCTGGAAATCCAAATACACCACATCCACTGGTTCCCCTTTATCCACCCTGCTCGTTACATTCTCAAAAAACTCGCGCAAATTTGTCAAACATAATTTCCCTTTCATAAAACCATGCTGGCTCTGCTCGACTTAATTTTGCTTTTCCAAATGTCCTGCTACTACTTCCTTAATAATGGACTCCAGCATTTTCCCAACCGCAGATGTTAGGCTAACTGGTCTATAGTTTCCTGCTTTCTATCTGCCTCCTTTTTTAAATAAGGGCGTTACATTTGCGGTTTTCCAACCCGCTGGGACCTCCCCAGAACCCAGGGAATTTTGGTAGATTACAACCAATTCATCCACTATCTCTGCAGCCACTTCTTTTAAGACCCTAGGATGCAAACCATCAGTCCAGGGGACTTGTCCACCTTTAGTCCCATTATTTTACCAAGTACTACTTCTTTAATGACAGTGATAATGTTTTAAGTTCCTCCCTTGATTATCCATTGTTGGGATATTTTTTGTGTCTTCTACCATAAGACCGATACAAAATATTTGTTCAAAGTCTCTGCCATTTCCCCGTTCCCCATTATTAATTCCCCAGTCTCATCCTCCAGGGGACCAACGTTTACTTTAGCTACTCTCTTCCTGTAGAAGCTATTATCTGTTTTTATATTTCTTGCTAGTTTACTTTCATAATCTATCTTCCCTCTATTATTTTTTTTAGATGTTCTTTGCTGGTTTTTAAGTTTCCCAATCCTCTGGCCTCCCACTAGTCTTGGCCACTTTGTATGCCCTTGTTTTCAATTTGACACCATCCCTTATTTCCTGAGTTAACCACGGATGGTTATCCCTTTTCTTTAAAGTCTTTTCTTCTCAGGAGATTTGATGGAGGGGTCTGGACAGAGTAGATAGAGAGAAACTGTTCCTATTGGCAGAAGGATCGAGAACCAGAGGATACAGATTTAAGGTGATTGGCAAAAGAACCAAAGGTGATGTAAGAAAAAACTTTGTTTACACAACGAGCGGTTAAGATCTGAAGTGCGCTGCCTGAAAGGGTGATGGAGGCAGATTCAATTTTATCTTTCAAAAGGGAGTTGGATAAGTATCTGAAGGAAAAAAGATTGCAGGGCTACAGGAAAGGGCAGGGATGTGGGACTAACAGTCGGCACGGGCTCAATGGGCCCAATGGTTACAGAACGGAAGGCAGCCATTCTATGATTCTTTGCGAACAGGCTGAAAAAAGAAGGCCGAGGAATATCCTAATTGAGGTCTTTAAAATTATGAATGGTTTTGAGAGCATAGATGCAGAGTTTTCCACTTTGTGGGGAAGAGCATAACTAGAGGCCATCAATATAAAAGAGTCACCAAGATATCCAATAGGGAATTCAGAAGAAACCTCTTTACCCAAAGAGTGGTGAAAATGTGGAACTCGCTGCCACAGGGAGTGGTTGAAGCGAATAGTATCGATGCATTTACGGGGAGGCTGGACAAGCATATGAGGGAGAAGGGAATAGAGGGTTATGCTGATAGATTTAGATGAGGAAAGATGGGAGGAGGCTCGAGTGGAGTATAAACGCCGGCATGGACTGGTTGGGTCTCATGGCGTGTTTTTGTGCTGTATATTCACTGAAATCCTATGTACTTAGAGCCAGACCTTTCCAGAGTGAAATTAGGAAATACTTCCACACACAAAGGGTGGTGGGGATGTCTGGAACTCTCTTGCGCAAACAGCAATTGATGCTAGATCAATTGTTAATTTTAAATTGGAGATTGATAGCTTTCCGTTAAGAGGAAGTGAAGTGGAGGCCAAGATCAGATCAGCCATGATCTTATTGAAAGTCAGAGCAGGCTCGAGGGGCCAAATGGCCTACTCCTGCTCCGATTTCTTATGTTAACCAAAGGTATTAAGGGTTATGGACTAAATGGAGTGAGGTTGCAGGTCAGCCATGATCTCATTGTATGGCAGAACAGGGTCAAGGGTCTGAATGGCCTACTTCTGTTCCTAGGAGTTTCTGCACAAGCTCTATCCTTATTTCTGAAATCTCTTCTGGTGAAAGCATGAAAACCAGATTGCAGTGCAGTTAGTGGACGAGCAGGCAGTGTTTAGTTTACTGATATGGATCCTCCTTTGGAGTCCTTTTAATGTTGGACACGTTTAACATCCCAGCAATCTGGTTGGAGGAAGTTTTTTCACAAAAAGACCCCAGAAAGAAATATGAGAAAGTTTCATGAAAAAGTACTAACCTCATCGATTGAACTAGTCAGTACCCACTGATCAGTGGTATTTTTCGTCAGACAGCCAGACTGGGGTAAATCTACATAGAAAACAAACCAAAAGTGATTCAGTTCAGTTTTCTCATTTTAAAATTACAGCATGTGCCCTTGATCCTGTCTCTAACCTCCAAATCACCAGTGACAGAGCAATTATTAGCTTTAGTTACGAAAACACTGTCCTCAGTTAATGAACGGACAAAGAATAAGAGATTTGCCGCAGTAAGCGTGCTTTATTTATACAGACAAAGGGGTGTCATACATAAAGTGGACACAAAAGAATCAGACGTGAGAAGCGTTAGCTACAACCAGAATTCCAATACATGGCTGCACTGAAATGGATCCATCCTGGTAAAGACACATAACTGAGCTGCACATCCAAGCCGGAGTTGCCAGTCTGTAAGGAGTTAGCTGGTCTGAGTTGAAGTTCAGCAGACAATGGCCCAAGTTTCCCCCCCCCACTTAAAACGGCGCACTTTGGAGGATAAAGACCGCACTGAAAACCAACCTTGTAATTCTTCTCGCTCCTGGAACGTTGCAGGCCCATGGCATGGTGCATCAAAAGCTGTGTGGGGGGCGGGGCTAATGCCATGATGGGTCAACACAGCTGGCGGGGGGGGGGGGGGGGGGGGGCTCAGCGGGTTTTTGATTGCCGGCAGCAACACGCTGAGCCCGAGCCCCGCCCCCCCCCCTGCCAGCTATGTTGACCCAGCACGGCACTAGCTCCGCCCCCTCCCACAGCATGTGCGTTGGAGCGTGCTCACATGCGTAATGTTTCAGCAACCTTGGCAATCGGCCATTTAAAGGTAAAGCGAGCTCAGTGATTTTTGGGTGCCTGAAGGAGTACTGCATAGGTGCATGCAAGGTAAGGACTGTGTGTTTCAAAAAATCACTGAGTGTAAATGCAATACAACAATGCAACAACGTGCACCAAGAACGAAGAATTTCTTGCATGAGGAAGTGGAGACTCTAGTTAACGTCATTGAGAACAGATGGCAGGAGCTGGATACCAGCAACAGAGGTCATACAAAAGTGGCATCCAAAGAATTGAAGAAACGCTGGAACCTAGTTGCAGAAGAATACTACGGAGTGGTGAATACCATGAGATCTGGAAGCCAGTGTAAAAAGAAATGGTAGGACCTTGGTCAAGTAATTAGTGTAAGTAATATCTTGATTTTTCAATGGAATTGCAATTGTAAATGTGACCATCTATATATGTCCCACCCAGCAGTAAGACACCCTCTCTAAACAGTTATATTTTCATCTTTGCAGAAGAAATTGGCCCACAACAAAAGGGTAAGAACTTGAACAGGAGGAGGCCCGCCAAATCTGCACCAACTGACACCCTTGGAACAGAGGGTCGCTGCTTTGATGAGTCGCACTTGGAGAAAAACAAACAATAATGCACAAGCTGGGCCCACACGCGATGGAGAGGGCAAGTCCTGACTGGCCTGCTACGTGAGAGACTACTTATGCCACCCAGCCTGTCCCCTCCTGTGCTGCTAATCATGTGTCTGGTCTGTTATATTTTGCAGAACATGATGCCAATCCAGAAGAAGATTCAGGTGGTGTGATCCAGACCAATGCCCGGGGGGAGCATGGATATGTGTTCATGGGAGAATGTTGATCGTAATATGGATCAGTCCATAGTGCAGGGCCTCACTCTGCCAGACACCTCCATGAGTTCTGGTCCGACATTCCATCCTTGCGAGTGCTTTCAGTTCTGATGCGACATGCCATCATTTCTCCACGTACCCATCCGCATATAGTGATGCAAGTTCTGGTGCAACATTCCATGGTTTCACAGGTTCCAAGGTTGCGGATCCCAGTGGTGGAGGTGGAATGCAGCTTGGAACACCCAGGGCCCCACCGTCCCAACCTGCGTCTCGCAAATGTGCTTGAGGTTATGGCATTGGGTGTGGAGTCCAATGTCCTTGCCCGATCACTCGTGGGCACCGTCAGTGGGGATGGTGATGAAATAACGGCACTGTCGGGAGAAATAGCAGTAATGACACGGGAACTGAAGGCGGGAATGTCAGAGGCAAGTGCAAACGATGGCACAGGCCATCAGGGAGTGCCTGTGTGAGGTAGCTGCTGCAATAAGGGCGCACAGCCCGGCCAATCAAATGCCACTCCCACTGCACCCCCTCCCCCACCACCCCCCCATGAGGAAGTGCACATTCACCGAGATGTGGATGAGATGGATGCAGCCTTTCTTTGCTGCTGTTGTTGTTGATGATTTTACTGTTGTAACTGTTTTCAAATTGAAATCATTTAGTAAGTTTTGTAACTTTACAACTTTGTGATCTTACAGTTTTTAAGTGATCTTAAGAGTGTAAATATTCTCACATTTTATAAGTTGTTTAAATTTACACCAAGTGATCTTAAAGTTAAGTGATCTTACAGTGTAACTTTTTTTTAATTGAAATTGTTTTGTAACTTTACAAGTTTATAAGTGATCTTAAAGTTTTTAAGTGATCTTAAAGAGTCATATTAAAGTAAAGTTTGATACAAGAATTATTTTATTGCACAAGTGCTATGTCTAAGCCACACTTCAGTTGATGGTATTCAGTGCCTCAAAATTAAGCAGCATTGAGTTACATAAGTGGCCTTAATCCTGTGCACTTTTTTCTAGACTTGAGTTGAGAACTGCTCTGGATGCAGGTGTGATTGAACTGTAATGTATTGCGTTCGCTGTAGTGCTGTTGGACAAGCAGCAGATTATTAGGTCATATACATCTGTGGGCCAGTGACAAAATGGTCCCAGGAGGTAGTATTTTTAATGTTTACTTCTGATGTTCTGGTGTGTAATTCTATAACTGTAAACTGTAACCAGCATCTCCTGGTTAATAGAACTTTAAAAACAATGTAAATTTTAACTGTCTTATCATTCCAATAAAAATTCTTGAACTGGTTTTCATATTTTTATTCACTTGGTTCTGTTACAAATACCATCAGTACTGTTTATGTTCTATTCATTCAAGTTCTACACGGGTAGTTTCCAAGCATCTCAAATGTACTTTTCCTGAAAGATTTTACAAGATGATTTTCCAGTTGCCATGGCTGGTGGAACAGGTAACTGGGCAGAGATCCCTCACTGGATCACCACTGAGTTCTGCACTAAAAATACACAGGCACTTCATTTTAATATTAAACTCAATACTGACAAGGTAGCCATCAGTATAGAAGGAATTGCCTGATTTTCCCGTGGTCACTTTTGTCACTGTAAAAAATGGGCTGAAAGAATGAAGTGGTTCAAGGGAGACCAGCGTACTCGGAGCACATATGAAAGTGGACTCGAAAATTAGATTCATGAAATCTGAATGTTTAATTTTGGTTTTTTTTTTCTATCCCTTGGAGCAAGATGTAACCATTGCTAAAAAATCAATTGCACCAAACACAGACTGCCCGTAGACTGTCCCACAAGTAAAGGGAGAGTGACTAGTGCGACCAAAGTGTCACCGCGTGGGGAAAGAAAGCCGGGCCTGCATCATCGGTTCAGTCCCGGTGGAGCTCACGGTGGCCGTTCGCCGAGGTCCCGACGACAAGCTGCCAGGCAACATCCGAGCCCGCAGAAGCTCCCTTAAATTCGACTGCGGTGTAATGTTGCAAGACGGTGGCAAGTCCATTGCCGGTCCAGATGAGCAGTGTGCGGTGCGGGGAAAACAGCGGGAGTGATGGAGAGAGATAGAGAGAGCGGCTCACTGTGGACAGGCACGCAGACTAAACGAGACAGAAGTCGAAACAAGGGCCGCAGGCGAAGATCACGCAGGGCCAACGAGCAGCGGGGACATGCGGTATGGAGCGGCAGTAGGCAGCAGAAAGACGAGGGCATGGCTTTTGTTTTATCAAAAGACCAGCTGAACGAAAAGACCAAGCGCGCCAGGGCCGTCCCTGTCTCAAGCCAACCAAAATGACTTCTCTGTGCGACCGTTTTCTGGTGGCCATTCAGCTCTAACATGGCTCTCATGTCAGATGTGGCCCTTGCGGCTAAAGAGATCAAGGGATATGGAGAGAAAGCAGGAAAGGGGTACTGAAGTGAATGATCAGCTATGATCTTATTGAATGGCGGTGCAGGCTCGAAGGGCCGAATGGCCTACTCCTGCACCTATTTTCTATGTTTCTCATCTGCTGACCCATCTTGTTCGTTTTGTTCCGGATAGACTGCATCGCGGGAGAACCGCCAACTCGGCCCACATCGGGGCAGCCTTTTGAGCCGGAGGGCCTCGATGTCTGTAGTAGTAACGAGCCTGCCACTCCTAGCCCTGGCCGAAGGGCGAGCCGCTGCGTGCTGCAGTCAGCAAGGTAGGACTTTTTATTTTTTACTGATTGATTTATTTTTCATTTATTATTGATGATGTCGTGATGAAAATATTGTGATGAAGATATTGTGCTGATGTTGTGAAGGTGTTTAGTGCTTCAGAATATTCTCACTTTCCCCCCCGTCCTACACTGATTTCTTATTTCACCGCAAGGTTTTTCAGAGCGGACACAAGTGGCCTAAGTTAGTTTGGAGTAAGTTTTAGCTGGCTAAACTTGCTTAAATGGCCAAAACAGGTGTAAAAAACAAAACTAAAAAAAAAACCTAACTAACTCACTTACATTGGAGCAAAATAAATGGGGAGAATTGCGATTTTTCAGTTACTCCAAAAAAATCTAGTTGCTCCAAAAAAAGCGGAGTAACTCCTGGGGAAATTTGGGCCCACTATAACTAACTTCCGTTTCCTGGGCTTGAGAGGGGAGAATCAGCCACGGTTTCTGCTCGAGTGCTATACCTGCAGAGTGCTCGTGTCGATCGATGTCTGGCGAGCACAAAGTCAAGCTCTTTGGAGGATCCTTTCTAAACTTCAGGGACTACAAGGAAGGAATGGTTTGGGAGGAGGAATTTAAAGAGGAAGAGCATATAGATGTATAGTTCCTACTTCAACTTTCAAAAAGATGTTACTCTAATTATTTTGCTTTTACAAGGTTATTTAAAGCTAATGACAGCTTCTATTCACAGACTGTCCTAATTCTGAAACATATGTGCCCATAAACCAGAACAATAAGGGAGTCATACCATCAGTGGCAGAAACTGTCCCCACGCTGAGGGTAACAGCAGAGCTGGCCTCTCCCACCAGGTACACATTTACTTCAGGTCCTGAGGCAATCAAGAAAGATGGCTGGAACACTGAATGAAAAGTAGAATAGTTACACCATTATGTCATCAGCAGCTAAGAATCATGGAATCGTACAGCACACAAGGCCATTCCGCCCAGCATGCCTGTGCCGGCTCTTTACATCCACTCATTCGCTCTTTCCCCATAGCTCTGCAAATTTTTCTTCTTCAAGTACCCGAGATGCTTCACATCAGCGTAGGAAGGCAAAGGAGAAAATATCAGGCAGGTGACTGAAAGCTCAGTCAGAGGGAGGTTTTAAGGGGGGGTTTTAAAGAAGGAGGAGGAGGTGAAAAGACAGAGAGATTTAAGGAATAATTTCAGAGTTTAGGACCTGGATGGCTAAAGGCACATCTGGTTCAGCTCATGACCGTGGCCAGGGAGGGGCATTGGAATCAGTGGAGAGTTTGTGGCGGGGGCCGAAGACAATGGCTTCTGTCTTCCTGATGTTTAACTGGAGGAAATTTCTGCTCATCAGGACTAGATGTTGAACAAGCAGTGTGATAACACAGATACATGGAGGGGTCAAGAGAGAGTGGGAAGAGAAGCCACTGCAGGTGATTCTGTGGCTGGGACTGGACAGATTAGAATGGACCAGGCGAGGGCAGTCCCACCCAGTTGTACAATGGAGGTGAGCAGATAGGAGGATGGTGTGTCAACTGTGTCAAAGGCAGCAGAGAGGTCGAGAAGGATGAGGAGGGAAAGTATCAGTCACAGAGGATGTCATTTGTGACTTTGATGAGTACTGTGGCAGGGATTCAAACATGGGGTTGCAGGAAAGGTGGGCACTAATTTTGGAGGCAATAGTACATTGAAGGACTTGAGAGGAAAGGGAGGTTGGAAATAGGGCGGAAGTTTGCAAGGACAGGGTTGTTTTTTGGGGGAGAAGGGTGATAGAGAGGGACACAGTACCTGAGGAGAGAGAACAGTTAACAAATATCAGCTAACATGGGGGGTCAGGAAGTTGGGGGGGGGGGTTTGTTGGCAGTTTAGTGGGAATAGGGTGAAGGGAGTACGTGCTGATCCCAATGACAAGACGAGCACGGCGAGGGCATGAGGGGAGATAGGAGAGAAACTAGTGAAAGATACGGGTTCAGTGCTAGGTCAGAGGGAGGCCCCGACACACCTAGTGAGCTTAGGTGTATTCTGGCAACACCCAGCTATGGAGACCCCAAAGCTGCACCGGGGCTAATGCTGGAGTTTAACCAGCTAACACTGCACAGCACTTGGGACCTGTCCACTGAGGCACTAACCATCAGGGCACGAGCTTGTAGCGATACCTGGGGCCGAGCAGAAGGATTCCCATCCGCCCACAATCCCAGCACCACCTTCACCCCCTTGCCCAACCCTCACACCCCAACTCTTCACACTCATCCCCTTCCCCACACCATAACCCCTCACCGTCCCAATCACACCCACCCTCGGGTATCTTCCGACCTCACCTCATCCAATCCGCTCACCGCCCCCAACCACACCCCAATCCAACAGCCCGACACCCGCACTCCCTGCCACACACCCCGACCCCTTCACCCGACACACCGACCCTTCACCCCACACAACCCGACCTCTCCAATCCCACACCCCGACCCCTTCACCCCACACACCCCGACCCTTCACCCCACACAACCCGACCTCTCCAATCCCACACCCCGACCCCTTCACCCCACACACCCCGACCTCTCCAATCCCACACACCCGACCCTTCACCCCACACCCCGACCCTTCACCCCACACACCCCGACCTCTCCAATCCCACACACCCGACCCTTCACCCCACACACCCCGACCCCTCCAATCCCACACACCCCGACCCTTCACCCCACACACCCCGACCCCTCCAATCCCACACACCCGACCCTTCACCCCACACCCCGACCCTTCACCCCACACACCAAGACCCCTTCACCCCACACACCCCGACCCTTCACCCCACACACCCCGACCCCTTCACCCCACACACCCCGACCCCTTCACCCCACACACCCCGACCCCTTCACCCCACACACCCCGACCCCTTCACCCCAACCCCTTCACCCCACACACCCCGACCCCTTCACCCCACACACCCCGACCCCTTCACCCCACACCCCGACCCTTCACCCCACACACCCCGACCCTTCACCCCACACCCCGACCCTTCACCCCACACACCCCGACCCCTTACTGTCCTCAATCAGACCCCAACACACCCTCCCTCACTCACTCACTCACTCACTCACTCACTCCTCCTCCTCCTCCTCCTCCTCCTCCTCACTCACTCCACTCCCTCGGCCGCTTGCTGTGAGCACCGCTCACCCACACGGCCCGCGGCCCCGGTCAGCAGGAGGCTGCAGCACCATTGTCGGATGACCCAGCGGAGCGCGGCCGGCAGCCCGCCGCCCATCGCACCGGCTCAAAGACGCCTCCGGGCCGCCATTGCTAAACTCTCCACCCTGCAACAAGGCGCCCTGCCATTCGGCCGCTCGGGCACGCACCAACTGCGAGCCAATCAACGCTCACAATGAATGCGGCGCCCGGCGGTCGGTTGCTATGGAGCGCGTGGGGCTTCGAGCGCCCTCTGGCGGCAGGGAGGAGCAGCAACGCCATCACAGTCCCACTCCAGAGACTTGAGAACAGAATCAAGGCTGACAGTCCACTGCAGTACTGAGGGAGCGCCGCACTGTCGGAGGGGCAGTACTGAGGGAGCGCTGCACTGTCGGAGGGGCAGTACTGAGGGAGCGCCGCACTGTCGGAGGGGCAGTACTGAGGGAGCGCCGCACTGTCGGAGGGGCAGTACTGAGGGAGCGCCGCACTGTCGGAGGGGCAGTACTGAGGGAGCGCCGCACTGTCGGAGGGGCAGTACTGAGGGAGCGCCGCACTGTCGGAGGGGCAGTACTGAGGGAGCGCCGCACTGTCGGAGGGGCAGTACTGAGGGAGCGCCGCACTGTCGGAGGGGCAGTACTGAGGGAGCGCCGCACTGTCGGAGGGGCAGTACTGAGGGAGTGCCGCACTGTCGGAGGGGCAGTACTGAGGGAGTGTCGCACTGTCGGAGGGGCAGTACTGAGGGAGTGCCGCACTGTCGGAGGGACTGTACTGAGGGAGTGCCGCACTGTCGGAGGGACTGTACTGAGGGAGTGCCGCACTGTCGGAGGGACTGTACTGAGGGAGTGCCGCACTGTCGGAGGGTCAGTACTGAGGGAGTGCCGCACTGTCAGAGGGGCAGTACTGAGGGAGTGCCGCACTGTCGGAGGGGCAGTACTGAGGGAGTCCCGCACTGTCGGAGGGGCAGTACTGAGGGAGTGCAGCACTGTCAGAGGGGCAGTACTGAGGGAGTGCCGCACTGTCGGAGGGGCAGTACTGAGGGAGTGCCGCACTGTCGGAGGGGCAGTACTGAGGGAGCGCCGCACTGTCAGAGGGACAGTACTGAGGGAGTGCCGCACTGTCGGAGGGGCAGTACTGAGGGAGTGCCGCACTGTCGGAGGGGCAGTACTGAGGGAGTGCAGCACTGTCGGAGGGGCAGTACTGAGGGAGCGCCGCACTGTCGGACGGGCAGTACTGAGGGAGTGCCGCACTGTCGGAGGGACTGTACTGAGGGAGTGCCGCACTGTCGGAGGGACTGTACTGAGGGAGTGCCGCACTGTCGGAGGGACTGTACTGAGGGAGTGCCGCACTGTCGGAGGGTCAGTACTGAGGGAGTGCCGCACTGTCAGAGGGGCAGTACTGAGGGAGTGCCGCACTGTCGGAGGGGCAGTACTGAGGGAGTCCCGCACTGTCGGAGGGGCAGTACTGAGGGAGTGCAGCACTGTCGGAGGGGCAGTACTGAGGGAGCGCCGCACTGTCGGTGGGGCAGTACTGAGGGAGTGCCGCACTGTCGGAGGGTCAGTACTGAGGGAGTGCCGCACTGTCGGAGGGACTGTACTGAGGAAGTGCCGCACTGTCGGAGGGAATGTACTGAGGGAGTGCCGCACTGTCGGAGGGACTGTACTGAGGGAGTGCCGCACTGTCGGAGGGTCAGTACTGAGGGAGTGCCGCACTGTCAGAGGGACAGTACTGAGGGAGTGCCGCACTGTCGGAGGGGCAGTACTGAGGGAGTGCAGCACTGTCGGAGGGGCAGTACTGAGGGAGCGCCGCACTGTTGGACGGGCAGTACTGAGGGAGTGCCACACTGTCGGAAGGGCAGTACTGAGGGAGCACCGCACTGTCGGAGGGGCAGTATGACTGGAGACCAGCTCCGCTGCACGGACCTAGTGCACACACATATTACAGTGTGGGCTGGCCCGTGCTGCCCCTGGGCCCTCGGCTCTTCTGGGTCCAGAACACACGTCTCTCCTGGACCCCGATCATGTCGCTCTACAATCTCTGCTGCTTACCGCCTCTCCTGCTGTACCTGCCCACACTCCAATCAGCGACCTTGATTCTGGTGACATCCATTTGAATCGCCCTTCTCCAAGTCGTCGCCCTCCTGTACTAGCTTGCACTGCTCCCTGAAGTGGCATTCCTCCACGCTGCTCCCGGGCCATTGTACCTCTGCTCCTTTTAGTGCCACAATGTCAGAGGGGCAGTACTGAGGGAGCACTGCACTATCGGAGGGGCAGTACTGAGGGAGCACTGCACTATCGGAGGGCCAGTACTGAGGGAGCACTGCACTGTCGGAGGGGTAGTACTGAGGGAATGCCGCACTGTCGGAGGGGCAGTACTGAGGGAACACTGCACTGTCGGAGGGGTAGTACTGAGGGAGTGCCGCACTGTCGGAGGGGCAGTACTGAGGGAGCGCTGCACTTTTGGAGGGGCAGTACTGAGGGAGCGCTGCACTATTGGAAGGGCAGTACTGAGGGAGTGCTGCACTGTCAGAGGGGCAGTACTGAGGGAATGCCGCACTGTTTGAGGGGCAGTACTGAGGGAACACTGCACTGTCGGAGGGGTAGTACTGAGGGAGTGCCGCACTGTCGGAGGGGCAGTACTGAGGGAACACCACACTGTCGGAGGGGCAGTACTGAGGGAACACCACACTGTCGGAGGGGCAGTACTGAGGGAACACCACACTGTCGGAGGGGCAGTACTGAGGGAACACTGCACTGTCGGAGGTGCAGTCTTTCGGATGACATGTTAAACTGAGGCCCCATCTGCCATCTCAGGTGGATGTAAAAGATCCCACTACTTCGAAGAAGAACAGGAATCTTCTCCCCGGTGCCATGGCCAATATTTATACCAGAGTCAACATCACTAAAAAATAGATGGTCTGGTCATTATCAAATTGCTGTTTGTGCACCTCTGAGTCAGCAGAACATAAGACCATAAGAAATAGGAGCAGGAGTAGGCCATATGGCCCCTCGAGCCTGCTCCACCATTCAATAAGATCGTGGCTGATCTGATTCTAGCCTCAATTCCATTTCCCCGCCCGAACCACATAACCCTTCACTCCCTTATCGTTCAAAAATCTGCCTATCTCCACCTTAAATATATTCAAAGACCCAGCCTCCACAGCTCTCTGGGAGAAATCCAAAGATTCATGACCCTCTGAGAGAAGAAATTCCTCCTCATTTCTGTTTTAAATGGACGACTCCTTATTCTGAAACTATGCCCCTAGTTCTAGATTCCCCCACGAGGGGAAACATCCTCTCTGCATCTACCCTGTCAAGACCCCTCAGAATCTTATATGTTTCAATAAGATCACCTCTCATTCTTCTAAACTCCAATGGGTATAGGCCCAACCTGCTCAACCTTTCTTCATAAGTCAACCCCCTCATCTCAGGAATCAACCCCATGAACATTCTCTGAACTGCCTCCAATGCAAGTATATCCTTCTTTAAATAAGGAGACCAAAAATGTACGCAGTACTCCAGGTGCGGTCTTACTCTGTACAGCTGGAGCAGGACTTCCCTACTTTTATACTCTATCCCCCTTGCAATAAAGGCCAACATTCTATTTGGCATCCTGATCACTTGCTGTACCTGTATGCTAACGTTTTGTGTTTCATGCACAAGGTCCCCCAGGTCCCTCTGTACTGCAGCATTTTGTAATCGCTCCCCATTTAAATAATAATTTGCTTTTTTATTTTTCCTACCAAAGTGGATAACCTCACATTTTCCCACATTATACTCCATCTGCCAAATTTTTGCTCACTCACTTAGCCTGTCTATATCCTTTTGTAGATTATTTGCATCCTGCTCACAACTTGCTTTCCCACCTATCTTTGTACTATTAGCAAATTTGGCTACATTACACACGGTCCCTTCATCCAAGTCATTACTATAAATTGTAAAGAGTTGAGGCCCCAGCACCGATCCCTGTGGCACCCCACTAGTTACAGTTTGCCAACCTGAAAATGACCCATTTATCCCGAGCAAGTGATGGGTTCAAGGCCCACTCCAGCGTTTGAGCACATAACCTAAGCCGACACTCCAGTGCAGTACTGAATGCTGCATTTTCATGGGTGTTGTTTAATGGATAAGTCGGGTCTCATCTGCCTATTCAGGTAGAAATCCAAGATCCCACTGCACTACTCAGAGAGAGAGCAGAGAATTTCCCCCGGTGACCTGGCCAACTCAGAAACAAATTAACTGGTTATTCATCTCATCGTTGTTTGTTAAGCCTTGCTATGTGCAGGATGGTTGTTTATTTTCACACGAAAAAAATGCTTCAAAATAATTAATTGTCTATGAAGTTCTTTACAGTTTGATAGATTGGGGAGGAAAGGGAACACGAGTTTAAACTGTGTAAGAGTAGGAATAGACTGAATGCTGGGCAGTTCTGCTTTTTCCAGAGTATGAGTCTCTGGAATGTTTTGCCGGCTGGTGCGGTGGGTGCCGACTCTCTCTCTAAGAGAGGGAGTTAGACCGGTTCCTGACTGGGGCAGAAGTGGCATCATTTGAAGGGAAGTGGTTTTACAGATAACGCGTGGTCCTGCGGTTACTGACCCTCCCGATATTTGTTTGTTAAGTAAATGATGGTGTACATGTACCTGTAGTGTCAGCTGCTCCCACTAACATTAGTGTACGAAGCTAAAATAATGTCACTGTAACCACACCTGTGACTAGTCAGCAATTTCTGTTGGACAACTCTGAAGACAAAAAAACCCTGGAATTATTTAAGAAATAATTGATGGGGGAAAAAGGGAATGTCTGGAAGGATGAACCACACTGGGCTGTCTGGCTTCCTTTTCTGTAATTATCTTGCGTTTTTCTGATGCGGCACCGAGAGAGAGTGACAACAGAACCGAGATAATTACAATTCTTCAAGCTCCAGTTATTGACTAACTCTGTGTGTGGTTCTCGGCTGGGGGGAGCAGTGTCACTGCTGCGAATCTATATTAATATTTAATCCACCAATCCTGCAGTGAATCCCAGCAGTCAGATCACGCCCTGTCGTAACACTTACTTTAATAGTTGCGTTTGCACCAAAGTATTTCCCCCCAATGTGTTTAGTTCACATTGAGTTGCGATGGTATCAGTGAGTTGTTTGGTTGTGTCCCGAGCCCGAACAATGAGTATTAACAGACTGCACCAGCTGTTTCAACCTGTGCTCAGCTCCACACAGAAGGGCGCTGAGTCAGACAGCGGATTATGCTCAATAAACTGGAATCTGCTCCAGTAAGATAAACATAGAAAAATAATTTGATCCAACAGTAAATGCTGCAGTTTTTATTTCCTTTGTTTAGATGAGGAACATCACAGAAAAAGATCAACGTATCCAGATTCACAATAAAACGCTGACCTCTTCCAGATGCTGGGCTTGAAAGCAGATATTCCCCTAACTCCCAATGCCAATAAAATGGACAAGCTGGTACTTGTTAATCCTCTGAGTAATGTTTAACACCAATAAAAAATGCTAACAGTTGACATAAACCTCTGAATTGGTTCGGTGCATGTTAAATCCAGTTAAAACCACCTTTTTAACCGACCGATTTCCTGCTGATAAATTCCTGCTCCCTCACTTCCGTCCCACTGAATGAGTCCTTCAGTCTGCCCCAGCTCTTGCTCTACTTCACTCCCTGTTGGATGTTGCGAGTATTTTGTACCCATGGACCGTGAGTTAAAACGCACTTTATGTCCTGTTCCAAGGATGGCAACTGATTTAGAAACCAGCATTCGACTGTCTTTGTCCTTCTTATGCAAAAACGACCCAGTCTATTCTCTTTGCGTTGCTGATATAATGGCAGCACCCCAGTCTGTTCACAACCAGTTTATTAAGGACCAGAGGGCCCTGATAGAGGTAACTTTGAAATTTGTTTTAGATGTCAGTATGAACGCCAATAACTCTCACACTGCCTAGATTTGCAGGACTAGTTACTAAAGCAGTGTTGGTAGCTCTGGAACTACAAATGGGGAGTGTTAAAAACGGACTTATCTCTAATCAGAGTATAAATTAGATAGGGGGAGGGGCCCTTGGAGTTGATCTTAAGTTGTTAGTCGGGGCTCAAGAGCACTCTGGTCTCCGAGAGCAGAGACTTGAGCACATAATCCAGGCTGACACTCCCAGTGCCATGCTGAGGGCGTCTCTCGGATGAGATGTTAAACCGAGACCCTGTCTGCCCCCTTCGGTGGACGTCAAAGATCCCATGGCACTGCTCGAAGAGAAGTTCTCCCCGGTGTCCTGGGCCAATATTTATCCCTCAAACAGATTATCCGGTGATTATCACATTACTGTTTGTGGGAGCTTGCTGTGCGCAAAGTGGTAGACGCGTTTCCTACATTACAACAGTGACTACACTTCAAAAAGTACTTCATTGGCTGTAAAGATCGTTGTGACATCCTGAGGTTGCGAAAGGCGCTATACAAATGCAAGTTTTTTTTGTCCGATTCTTTCTCGCGATTGAGCACGCTGTTTCGAACCGATGGCAGAGGTGTTATACCCTCCACACACACACTACTTTTGGAGGACAGGTAAGAAAGAACTTTAATTTATATAGCACCTTATCACACCCTCAGGACATCCCAAAGCAGTTTCCAACAAATGGACAACTTTTGACCGAAAGCGCATTGTTTTTTTCAGGCAAACATTGCAGTCAAGAGCCTGGTAACCAACACGTGAGCTGAATGAGCAGTTAATGTTGTGGGTGGGTGAGTGAGGGCGGAATGTCAGTCAGGGCACCTTTCAAATAGTGCAGCAGCATCTTCTACATCCAGCTGAACTGCCAAGGGAGAGGCTCGGGGCGGGAAGGAGATCGGGTTAGGTGAAGGGAAGGAGAGTGTGCAACAGATGAGGAATGGAGTTTGGTGGCTATCTGGCCAAGGACTGTAGGGTCGGAGGATCGAACAGAGATCGGGGATGATGTCATGGGAGATTTAAAGGACAAGAGTTTTACATTTCAAGAGTTGGGAGACTGGGAGCCACTGCAGGCCCACAAGGGAGGTAATGATGGGCAAGAGGGATGTGGTGTGGGATAAGATGGGGGCAGCAGGGTTTTGGACAAAATGGATTTTATAGAGGGTGGAGGATGGGAAGCTAACAAGGAGATCGTTGGAGTAACTAAATCTAGAGTCTGAAACTCATTATCCAAGAAAATAATTAAATAAATCTTGAATAAAAAAGCTAGTATCAGGTAATGGCGAGATCTGGTTCACTAATGTCCTTTAGGGAAGGAAATCTGGGCCTATATGTGACTCCAGACACACAGCAATGTGTGATTCTGAAGCTGTCCTGAAATTCAGTTAAGGACAATTAGGGATGGGCAATAAATGCAGGCCTTGCCAGCGACACCTACATCCTGTGAATGAATCTTTTAAAAACTTGATAATTTGGTCTCCATTTTAGAACTTGAGGAGGCTGGAGTACCAAAAACGAACCCGACTGCGGCAGCTGAATGAAGAACGGCAGAGCTTCGCTCTCCTAATGAGAAGGAAACTGGCTCCCAGAGGCAACAGATGGACTGCCCCTCCACACCCACCCTGCCCTCCCAATAAACCCCTGGTGGCAACTGCCTCCAGCGTCACCCTCTCTGCCCCTGCCAGAAACAATGGCACAGGGCCACAACACCTGGAGAAGTGCCCACCTGATGCCAGGTCACAGGTCACCGACACCAAATCCAAACTCTTAAAGGTAAGCGTAAATCCAAACCGAAACCGGTGGTGTAACTTCAAGCGGGTTGGCAAACAGTTATTCTTCACTCCCACCTTTTAGCTCGATCTGGCTTTTCCCTTCCACCCACAAAGCCTCATCCCCCCTAGGCGTGAGAGTAACCATTTCGGAGGATTCTGTAACCAGCCAGCAGCTGTGGAACACATGGCTGGTCTCCGCTCACAGCTCCTTCCGTGGCTGGGTGGATTTAAACACAGCCCGTTTCTCTCGGGCAGAGTACAGTGAGAACGGAAAGGTGCCACCGGAATAGGTTCAGTCGGGATTAAAATACTGGGCTTGCCAAGATTCTGAGCTCGACAGGCCCACACGAACACTTCCTGAAATGATACTGAGACAGGATTAGATTTGATTTATTGTTCATTCTTGGGATGGGGCCATCGCCGCAATGCCGGCATTTATTGCCCGAGAAGGTCAAGAATAGAATAAAAGGCAGCGACATATCAAACTGATAGCTAACCACAACCGCAATCAGCCAGTAGGGAACATAGGCGTTCATTCTTAAGATGAGTTTGTGAAATGCAAAGCACACAGCTCTGAGAAGTTTTAGAACTGAATAACCCTCAATGAAGCTTTAATTATTTCAGGTATCAGACGCTCACTTCACCGCGACAGTGCCCAAGAACATCTGCACCTGCTCCCGTAAAACGCTTGTGACCAGAGGCCGCTCTCTCCCAGATCTCCGCTTTGCCGGCCCTGGCTTCAAACTTTGACACAAAAACACCGGCAAATCTTTTCATGGAGGAAATGAGACTTTTCACCATGTAAAAGCACAAAGATGGTAATTTGGGAATGAGTTGAAAGCTGCTGGCCTCTCACATTTCTGATTTTAGTGCAGGAATGCAAAGGGTGAGTACAGTTCCCAGGACACAATATTCAGGTTCGGTGTCTGTGACACTGGGGGCGTGTTGTTCAATCCGTCATCCGCTAGCCAAATGTGGCAAACTGGGCTTCCAGATGTGACTACTTGTATTTCTGATCAGTAAACAAGTAACAGACTCTGTCATTGGGCCTGTGATCTCAAGCCTCAGTCTGTGCATGGAACTTTATAACCTTTTTGTGCGTCTGTTGGTAAAATGGTGAGACAAAAAGCAAAGTGCGAGTGTTTTTTTGAGCGTTGTGAAAGCTTTACTTTGGTTACTGAACGGTGGGAGATGTTTGTTAAATAAATATACACGTGTGCAGTAATTTACCTGGATTGTGTGCAAGATGTTTTCTACTAAACTCAGTGCCCGACGCTATCGGTGTCTCTGTCGCCTCGCCTGCGGCGAGTGTGCGGGTAATACTTGACCAGCACCTGGACTGGTCCAGGTGTCCTCACCACTGCAGACATCTAACTAAAGTCACATGATGAACGCCACGTTTGCTTAGGAAATGCCCGGATACCCTACTGGAAGTTTAGAACCAGTCTTTCTGCGCCCAATACTGGAAATCTCAGCGGGTCGGACAGCATCTGTGGAGAGGAAAAGTTAACGATTCAGGTCGATAACCCTGCATCATGGGGTCATGCACCTGAAACGTTAACTCTGTTTCTCTCTTGGCAGATGCTGCCTGACCCACTGGGATTTCCAGCATTGTTTTTATTTCAGATCCCAGCATCCGCGGTATTTTGCTTCTGCCTTTCGGCACCTGCTCAGTTTGCTCCCTGTGAGGGGCAGACATTTCCCCTTCTGTCCAAAAGGATTTTCTGAAAACCAGCAGTTATACCTTTTCTCTTTCCCATTGTTTTCCCTCCCTCTTCCTGTGCCAGACAATTGCTGGGATGATAAAGTTGAGGCTGGGAAGTGTGCAGGAGGCCGTTCACACACTGCCTCCGTTAGGCAGCCCCTCCATACTCACCTTGTGAATGAGGACAGTAAACTGATCCCCCATTCAATGTTGGAGTCCATTATTAAGGAAGCAGTAGCAGGACATTTGGAAAAGCATAATTCAGTCAAGCAGAGCCAGCATGGTTTTATGAAAGGAAAATTTGACAAATTTGCTGGAGTTCTTTGAGGATGTAACAAGCAGGGTGGATAAGGGGGAACCAGTGGATGTGGTGTATTTGGATTTCCAGAAGGCATTTGATGAGGTGCCACATAAAAGGTGCACCAGATAAAAGTTCACGGGATTGGGGTCATATCAGCAAGCATAGAGGATTGGCTAACTAACAGAAAACAGGGAGTCGGGATAAATGGATAATTTTCCGGTTGCCAAACAGTGACTAGTGGGGTGCCACAGGGATTGGTGCTGGGGCCTCAACTATTTACAATCTATATTAATGACTTGGATTAAGGGACCAAGTGTAATGTAGCCAAGTTTGCTGATGATACAAAGATGGATGGGAGAGCAAATTGTGAGGACACAAAACATTTGCACAGGGATACAGACAGGCTAAGTGAGTGGGCAAACATTTGGCAGATGGAGTATAATGGGAAAATGTGAGGTTATCCACTTTGGCAGAAAAAAATAAAAAAGCAAATTGTAATTTAAATGGAGAAAAATTGCAAAGTGCTGCAGTACAGAGGGACCTGGGGGCCCTTGTGCATGAAACATAAAAAGTTAGTATGCAGGTACAGCAAGTGATCAGGAAGGCAAATGGAGTGTTGGCCTTTATTGCAAGGGGGATAGAGTATAAAAGCAGAGAAGTCCTGCTACAACTGTACAGAGTATTGGTGAGGACACACGTGGAGTACTGCGTACACTTTTGGTCTCCGTATTTAAGTTTGTTCAGAGAAGGTTCACTAGGTTGATTCCGGAAATGAGGAGGTTGACTTATGAAGATAGATTCAGTAGGTTGGGCCCATACACATTGGAGTTCAGAAGAATGAGAGGCGATCTTATCGAAACATATAAGATAATGAGGGGGCTCGACAAGGCGGATGCAGAGAGGATATTTCCACTGATGGTAGGGGACATAGTCACAGAATAAGGGCTCACCCACTTAAAACTGAGACGAGGAGGAATTTCTTCTCAGAGTTGTAAATCTGTGGAATTCTCTGCCCCAGAGAGCTATGGAGGCTGGGTCATTGAATCTATTTAAGGTGAAGATACAGATTTTTGAGCGGTAAAGGAATAAAAGGTCATGGGGAGCAGGCAGGGAAGTAGAGCTTCCTCCTCCGTTTCGGATACCCCAAAAGTTCATCACCATCCTCCGCCTGCTCCACGACGACATGCAGGCCGTGATCCTTACCAACGAATCCAATCCACGTCCAAACAGGGCTGCGCCAATGCCCCAACCCCCTTCTCCATCTTCCTCGCTGCTATGCTCTACCTCACAGTCAACAAGCTCCCCGGAGTGGAACGAAACTACAGAACCAGTGGGAACCTGTTCAACCGTTGCCGTCTCCAGGCCAGGTCCAAGACCCCCCCAACCTCTGTCGTTGAGCTACAGTCCGCGTCTGCGCACATAGAGGTTGAACTCCAAGTCATAGTCGACGTATTTAGTGAGGCGTACGAAAGCATGGGCCTTATGCTAAACATCCGTAAGACAAAGGTCTTCCAGCAGCCTGTCCTCACCGCACAGCACTGCCCCCCAGTCATCAAGATCCACGGTGCGGCCTTGGACAACGTGGACCACTTTCCATACCTCAGGAGCCTCTTATCAACAAGAGCAGACATTGACGACGAGATTCAACACCGCCTCCAGTGCGCCAGTGCAGCCTTCAGCCGCCTGAGGAAAAGAGTGTTCAAAGACCAGGCCCTCAAATCTGCCACCAAGCTCATGGTCTACAGGGCTGCAGTAATAACTTCCCTCCTATATGGCTGAGACATGGATAATGTGGACACCTCAAGTCGCTGGAGAAATACCACCACCAATGTCTCCGCAAGATCTTGCAAATCCCTTGGGAGGACAGACGCACCAACGTTAGTATCCTCGATCAGGCCAACATCCCCAGCATTGAAGCACTGACCACACTCGATCAGCTCCGCTGGGCAGGCCACATTGTCCGCATGCCAGACCAAAGACTCCCAAAGCAAGCGCTCTACTCAGAACTCCTTCATGGCAAACGGGCCAAAGGTGGGCAGAGGAAACAGTACAAGGACACCTTCAAAGCCTCCCTGATAAAATGCAACACCCCATTGACATCTGGGAGACCCAGGCCAAACGCCGCTCTAAGTGGAGGAAGTGTATCTGGGAAGGCGCCGAGCACCTCGAGTCTCATCACAGAGAGCATGCAGAAATCAAGCGCAGGCAGCAGAAAGAGCGTGCGGCAAACCTGTCCGACCCACCCTTTTCCTCAATGACTATCTGTCCCACCTATGGTTCTCGTTTTGGACTGTTCAGCCCTTAAGGACTAATATTTAGAGTGGAAGCAAGTCTTCCTCGATTCCGAGGGACTGCCTATGATGATGGAGCTGAGTCCATGATCAGATTAGCCATGATCTTATTGAATGGCGGAGCAGGCTCGAAGGGCCAAATGGCTAACTCCTGCTCCTATTCCCGGGACTGACATGTGAGGAGAAACTGGATCGACTGGGTCTGTATTCACTGGAATTTAGAAGAATGAGAGGGGATCTCATAGAAACATATAAAATATTGACGGGACGGGACAGGTTAGATGCGGGTAGAATGTTCCTGATGATGGGGAAATCCAGAACCAGGGGACACAGTCGAAGGATAAGGGGTAAGCCATTTAGGACTGAGATGAGGAGAAACTTCTTCACTGAGTTGTTAACCTGTGGAATTCTCTACCGCAGAGAGTTGTTGATGCCAGTTCATTGGATATATTCAAGAGGGAGTTAGATATGGTCCTTACGGCTAAAGGGATCAAGGGGTATGGAGAGAAAACAGGAAAGGGGTACTGAGGTGATGATCAGCCATGATCTTATTGAATGGCGGTGCAGGCTCGAAGGGCCGAATGGCCTACTCCTGCACCTATTTTCTATGTTTCTATTTCTTATGTTCAATGGAACAACACTTGGCACCTGGATCCAGAACTTTTAATAAAATCCACCTGGAGATAAGAATTCTCTCTCTTCGGATCACAACACCAGGGGACAGAAATTTCCCCAAAGGAAACAAATTCCATTCCCTCACACCTCAACGTGCTGGTTTGAACTGGGAGCTGATGCTGGAAAGAGAGAGGATCCAGAGTCTGACCAACAGCAGGCTCCTGAGAGCGGGATTCTGCTCCCTCTGCTGGGGAAAGAGTTGAAACAGGGGACAGAAGTCATTCTAAATCATGATGTGGAAGCAGTGGGTTTCTGATTCCAGTAACGGATTTTCCTGAGCGCGATCCGTACTGTGTGTTTATTCTCTAACCAACGGAGCATTTACAAAAAGTGACAACAAATCGGTTAGAGAAGCTTGTTTAAAAAAAAGTTTCCAAATCTGTACATATTTCAACCACAGCGCAATAAATAAGAGTTTAACACCCTGTGCCAGTTTGAACTCGCTCCTCCTGCCCTTATATCGGCTGCAGAAGAAGTGGAAGTTTTGGCACCAGTATCTAGATTATTGCACTGACTGCAGTGGATGCCTGTGGCAGGTAAAAGCGGAAGGTTCCAATGGGAAAAGGGCCCACTGAATGATTCCTGCTCTCTGGTGTCAGCTCGTCAAGTAACTCAGTGTCGGGAGTTTGGGCTTCTTCTTCTTGGCTTTCAGTACAGGCGGCAGAGCAATTCTGAAAGCAGTCCTGGATTTAAAACAAAAAGCCACGTCACCAAATCATATAAAATCGGAACGGACAAGCAATCAAAAACACGGAGCCACTGAGCCTTGTACAATACTCACTCGCACGTCGTGCAGATGGGACTAAAGTTGCAAAAAACTGATAATTAAAAAGAGAAAATTTGTTAAACTAATCACCGGGCAACCAATTTAAAAAAAAAAAACAAGTAGCTGTACTGAAACTCACTGGATAAGCAGACGGAACACACATAACCGATTTCAATCAGATTGCGGTGGCAGAAGCAGGCGGCTCTGTAATCGACGTGAACGGGGGGCGGGAGGACAAGCTGGGACCGTTGCTCCGGGTCTGGTAAAAACACCCACTGGGGAGAAAACACCGAGAGTTAGATTACATTTCAAAAAGCCCGCAAGAAGCTACATAATAGCCTTTTGAGAGCTGAGAAAATGAAGGCTTCACTACATCAATAGATTTTTGTTGGGTAAGGGTATCAAGGGATGTGGAGCAACAGTGGGTAAATGGAGTTGCGGTATGGATCAGCCATGATCTCATTGAAAGGTGAAACAGGCTTGAGGGCCAACTCCTGTTTCTATGTTCATCATTTTACATACAAAATGTATGTAACACAAAGGATTTTTTTCCATCAGGCACCACGAAACTGACTCAGGCCCATCAACCAACCTCAACTTTGAATCAATTGGCACAAATAATACTCGGAATCTGAACCTTCCTATTACCTCCCCACCCCTGATGGCTCAAAGCAATATTGAAAAAAAAAAATCACAGCTAGTGGGATTTGAACTCTCAACCTCTGGGTTAACGTAAAACCCAGTACACCACCTTACTCCTCAGGACTAACGCGAGTGGCGGTTCGACAGCCCTTAAACAGAACAGCTCCTCTAGAAGGAGCTGACACACAGCAGGGACATCGGGCACCGATACGAGGAGGTGTCACAAACACACGATCCTGAGTAAGTCACAACAGATTTGTACAATTTACAGATTTTATTTTCAATGTTTGGGAATCTTGAACAACAAAAAGCTCACAGATGTCCCCTCACCCTCACCCGTCCATGTACAGCACTGCCAAACAAAACAGGAAGAAGCAAACTCTGTTTTTAAGTAACTATAAACTTACCAGCAAATATTGTGCGAGTGACAGCATCTGTGGTATTTTTAAATATAATCCTCCGGTTATATCAGAAGCCTATAGACAAAAACAGAAGCACAATAAAAGTGTTCAATAAAAGGTTTAAAAAAACCCAATCCCAGTTACTGCATTATTGCATTCCAGGTGGATCGATGGCAGATTAGATTCCAGCGTTCAGTATCCAGTTTTAGGGGCTCCCACAACCCATATGATGATGTGATGATGTGGGGGGGGGGGGTCATCAATCGACGCGAGGATCCCGCCGGACAGAATTCCCAGACGGAGCTCTAGTCTCCGCTCACTGGGACTGTCCGGAGCGGGATTCGAACCCATGACCTTCGGATCGAGAGGCTGGAATGTAACCAATGAGCCAAAGGGTCGCTCGGCATGAAGCCGGTGACGTGCAGGGAGCAGAGATCCACATGGCCGGGTCCTGCGAGTCGACGCCTTTCAATAGTCCGACCCTCCCAGAAGCGGCAACATTGAACAGGGGAAAGCGGCTCACTGAGAAGTTGAGAACACAGCCCGGCAAGAGCACCTGAACTGTTGTATTGCTACTGTTCAATTATTTAACCAGTTACAGAAATGAGGAAAGGGAATTTTCCAAGGTGTACGCAAATTAAATGACAACTTGGTGTTTATGTCATGCGGGGAAGTCGAGAGATGTGCGCGATTACTTACTTGCTGCAGTAGCCCAGATTCAGAGTCCAAAACACATGCATCAATCAGAATATTCTGAAAGAGAGAAAGTAACCAGATATTTCATCTTTGCAAAATTGTAGGAATATGCACGAACCTTAACATTCACTCCCTCCACCACCGGCGCACCGTGGCTGCAGTGTGTACCATCTACAAGATGCACTGCAGCAACTCGCCAAGGCTTCTTCGACAGCACCTCCCAAACCTGTACCCTCTACCGCCTAGAAGGACAAGGGCAGCAGGTGCATGGGAACACCATCACCTCCACGTTCCCAATCTAACTTGATAATCTAATACCATTCCTTCATCGTCACTAGGTCAAAATTCTAGAACTCGCTCCCTAACAGCACTGTGGGAGCACTGTCACTATGTGGTCTGCAGCGGCTCACCACCATCTTCTCACGGGACAATTAGGGATGGGCAATAAATGTTGGGTTAGATTATTAAGCTAAAAGGGAAAGTGACTTCAGCACTGAGCAGTGTTTCAGACTCATTGGGATGTCATCCAAACCTCCCTTTGGCTAAAGAATGGTCTCCACAGTCTGAGGTACAGACTCCACAGTCACATGGGTGAATTGTATAAAAAAAGACCAGCATGGTCTACTCAGAGACTGCCATAAATCACATGTTACTAGGACCCACGAGAAGTCCTGTCCAAAACAGGAAGTCATTCATGGTTTACTGGGGTTTGCTGATCTCTGGGATATAATTAACAAGGGTTTGGCAAATAAAGCAAGGAATTAAAACATTAAGAAAAACATAACAGCAAATGTTTCCAACTGCAGTAAACAACTACAAAACAGAGCTTGCAAAGTGCCCTCGGGGGCTGGATGTGTAAATATACCAGGCACTGTGGTACTGATCTACACAGACCAGAAACTTCCCAAGCTGGATTGCTTGTCTATGCCGAGGGAGTTTATATTGCTCGAACTGCTCCACCACAACCTTCCCCTGGGGGGAAGAGAATCACCAAAAGTTTAATTAATTTCTGTATGTAACATAAACAGTTCTTATCTATTTACTAGGTGTCAGCCATGGCTCAGTTGGGCTTTCGGATGAGACGTTAAGCCGAGGCCCTGTCTGTTCTCTCAGGTGGCCATAAAAGATCCCATGGCACTATTTCGAAGAGGAGCAGGGGAGTTATCCTCGGTGTCCTGGCCAATATTTATCCCTCAACATCACTATCTGATCATTATCATATTGCTGTTTGTGGGAGTTTGGTAAATTGACTGCCGCATTTCCTACATTACACCAGTGACTACACTTCAAAAATACTTCATTGGTTGAAAAGCACTTTGGGACATCCAGAGGATGTGAAAGGCGCTATAGAAATTCAAATTACTCCCTATCAGCAAAATATTTTGAGATTTATTTCCCTGTACAAAGTCTTAAAGAATTAAACATGAATCATTAAGATGCAGATAATCTACCTGTTTTTGTGCTGCAAAGATAACATTCATAAAATTCATATATTGAGCAGCAGAGTCCTCAGCAGCTTTAATAACCTGTGGAATAGAACGAGTGATTATAAACTCCGCACCAATCAGCACGGCATTGTAATATCAGGTGGTAATGGTTTAGATACAGTGAACAAACAGGACAGGTTTTTGGGAGGGTATGTAGCTTCTAATGAAGTCTCCCCCCCCCCCACCCCCACTCCCACAATTCATTCCGTTTCCATCTTACACCACAGCCATCAAGCAGACAGGCAGTCCGCTTCCAGACCTCCACATATCCACTCTTGGCCTAGCAGCTCGCAGATATACTGCTGACATCCCAAGTCAGAGCTCAATGAAACCTCCATTCTCTCGATCCCCAGCAGCACAGCATCAGTCCGCCATTTACAAAAATACCCGACAAACTTTAACACAGTAGCCACAGAACACTTACCAGTATGCGGGATTTCAGCTCATGCCCAACTGTATTTTATGAAAGAAAAAGAAAACTTTTTTGTAACCAGTCTTAAGCCACAATTTACAAAACATACTCAGTATTGTTCCTAAATCCATGCTCTGTCAATCCCCATCATTACACCTCGCATCTGTTACACCGCTCATTTAGAATGTTAATTAAAATTAACTTGCATATGAAATGTCATAGGAACAGGAGGAGATCATTCAGCCCCTCGAGCCTATTCCGCCATTCAATTAGATCGTGGCTGATCTGCATCTTAACTCCATTTACCCATCCATAATACCCGTACCTAACAAAAACCTATTCATCTCAGTTTCAATTGACCCCCAGCCTCAACAGCTTTTTGGGGGAAGAGTGTTCCAGATTTCCACCACCCTTTGTATGAAGAATTGCTTCCTGATTTCACCAGAGCGGCCTGGCTCTAATTTTAAGGCAATGCCCCCTTGTTCCGTACTCCCCCACCAGAGGAAGTAGTTCCTCTCCATCTACCCTATCGACACCTTTAATCGTCAAACATTATTAACAATTTGCAGGTCTAGAGATGTAAAATGAGCTCCCATTCAGTGACCTCAGCTGTCAATCAAATCCAGGTGCCTTCCATTGTTATGACTATTTACGGCAGGATTCTGCAATTCACCATCTCCTCCATTGGAGGAACAGAGTGAAGTGTTTCAGACTGATATCACAAAGCAGTTGTGATTTGTGACATTGTTCTTTTTGTCACTGAATTATCTAAATCGGAGTTAGCAGTGACTGATCATTATTAGCAGAGTAAAGCAATACTTACGTGTCAGTAAAGACACATACCTTCTAACTCCTTGTTCACCTTGTGAATATCTTATTTCAGAAGTGTTACGAAAAAAAATACCAACAGTTGCAGGACAATGAGGAATAGGTCAGGAATATTCCTGGTGATAATGGAGAATTAAAAAGCCAACATCATTCAATAAATGCGCTGAGACTTCACTGGAAACGGAGCAGCCCCAGAACACGCTGCTTCGTTGTCAGAGGGAATGCGTTTCCAGGAAGGTGATGGAAGAATGATTTCCATCGGTACAATCGTGTCAACAGGTTTCAACTTTATATCATAAATACATACATAATAAAAATAAACTATTTTACTTCTCCATTAATGTTTGGTCAATTAACAAAGATCACCAGCAAATCCGAGCTCTTTTGGTTAGAGACAGAATGGCAACATATGTACTGGAGAAATACTATCAAATAATGTAAGCATGCGGCAAGATTCCCGCCGTGCAATATTTACACAGCGACCTGGATAAACAAAACCTGGTAATCATTTTGCTGTGAAAGCAATCAGAAAATTCTCCCATGTATGGGTAGTAACTAATCACACCCTGCAAACTATCGGCGGCTAACTAATCACACCCTGCAAACTATCGGCAGCTAACTAATCACACCCTACAAACTATCGGCAGCTAACTAATCACACCCTACAAACTATCGGCAGCTAACTAATCACACCCTACAAACTATCGGCAGCTAACTAATCACACCCTGCAAACTATCGGTAGTAACTAATCACACCCTGCAAACTATCGGTAGTAACTAATCACACCCTGCAAACTATCGGCAGCTAACTAATCACACCCTGCAAACTATCGGCAGCTAACTAATCACACCCTGCAAACTATCGGTGGCTAACTAATCACACCTTGCAAACTATCGGTAGTAACTAATCACACCCTGCAAACTATCAGCAGCTAACTAATCACACCCTGCATACTATTGGTAGCTAACTAGTGAAAACCTGCAAATTATGGGCCAGTGACTAGTGAAAACATTGCAAATGTTGTAACGAACACAAGAAATCTCATAGGTTTTGAAGTAATTCCTGGTGCAAGGATACAGCAAAGTGCCTTTGCCAATGATCCTGCCAGGAAGGTTTCTGTCATCTGGGCTCTCACTTCAGCTGCAACACAGAAGAGAGAGATGTCACATACACCATCCGCGCACCAACACCTTGCAGCAGAACATGTCGTGGCGTTTCATGTGCTGTTGGCATATCGGAGGCCAAACCCCAGGGAGACACTTACTCTTCGCCATTAGGTCTTTGACCTCCTCAGTGATGATGTCATTTCCTAGGGCCAGGAGTTCAAATTTACCATCCTTACTACCAGAAAAAGTCGATTCTGCAGAACTCAGGTCACTGTTTTCAGAAAAGCTTCCCGGTTTCCAGTGTTTACCCGGATACAGGAAACGGCTGCAGCAAAAAAGAGAATAAAACATCGGAGCAAATGAATATTCCTGCCCTGGAGAAACTAGTTGTGAGTGAGGTACACAAGTAAGGTTTTCTGGTTTGCTGCGAGGTACAGAGATGCTTACCTCTCCTGACTGTGACTGGCTATAATCGTGAGTCTGTTGCTGCGGCTCATGACTAAGTGCGAGTTTCCCATCACCATCACTGCATCCATACATTTCGATAGGGTGAACTGTAAAACAACACGTCAAACCCTTCCAGAGAAACTGTGTAAACACATCACTTAAAGGCAGAATCAATTCAGAGAATGCTGAAAATACACGACATTCACCTGTCAGTTAAAGAAAGACTTGCGTTTATATAGCGCCTTTCATGACCACTGGGCGTCTTTACAGCCAGGACTGCAGTCACTGTTGTAGTGACGGGACCTCGGTTTAACGTCTCATCTGAAAGGCAGCACTTCTGACAGTGCAGCACTGTCTCAGCTCTGCACTGGAGTGTCAGCCTAGATTAATGTGCTCAAGTCTCTAGAGTGGGACTTGAACCCACAACCTTATGACTCAGAGGCGAGTGTGCTGCCCACTGAGCCACGGCTGACACTAGTGTATTGACAGTTAGTGCATTGGGTGTGAGAAAAAAAAGAGAAAGTCTTGCATTTATATAGCGCCTTTCACAATCACTGGACATCCCAAAGCATTTTACAGCCAATAAAGCACTTTTTGAAGTGTAGTCACTGTTGTGATGTGGTCTCTGAGACCAGATTTAAGGGTGGATTTAGTTCCACAGTACACGCTATCAATTGCTCGGAAGTGGAGTCTCTCCCCACCGCCCACAGGGGCGAGGGAGGGGGAGTCCAGTTAGAGCCAGGCTGTTCAGGGGTGAAATCAGGAAGCAATTCTTCACACAAAGGGCAGTGGAAATCTGGAACTCTCTTCCCCCAAAAAGCTGTTGAGGCTGGGGGTTAATTGAAAATTTCAAAACTGAGAGTGATATATTTTTGCTAGGCAAGGGCAGTGGAACGGGCTTGTAGGGCTAAACGGCCTGCTCCTGTTCCTATGTTTCACCACAAGAGGCATCAGACAACACCCACTCCGTGCAGGGATTACGAGACAGTGAGCAGCCAGGTAAATGCGTTGCTATTGTAGTGTCCCAGCAGCACCAACGGAGATTAACTAACTCGACAGCAACCTCCATTTATACAGCGTCTGTGAGACTAAAACACAGCTCAAAGTTCGTCACAGGGAAAAGGTGGATGCCAAGCCAAAAAAAATCAGTCATCAGCAGCGATGACCAAAAGCTTGATCAAAGAAATGGATCTTAAGGAGGCAAATCGAAACTTGGTAGTGAGTGGGGAATATTGTGAATGAGGGATGTTGGGGCCAGGGAGTGGAACCTTTCTCGTCTCAAGCACCCAATGTCAACATTAAACACTGCAGATCAGACTTAGCACAGCCAGATGCAAAATAAAGTTCCTTCTACTCTGTCCCAACAACCAGCCTCAACACCAACCTCATTAACGCACCCCGACCACACCAGTGGAACACTTGTCCATGTCCCATCCTGTGAGATTTCCAATTAGTGCAACATTAAATACAGTTCTGTGTCCTGGGTCCATGCCCACCTGGAACTGGACTAAGGAGGCCAAACCCATTCCACTTGGGACCTTTACTGCCAGTTGACAGATGTCTTCAAGCCATCCGTCGGGGTTTGATTTGAATTCGCCCAGAGGTTACCCACATCATTTACTGTTTAAATCAGATTGCAACCAAATCTCACACTGTATCTGACATCAAATCAACTCCAAACTCCAGCCAAAATATGGAATGATTGCAACAGGACTATTGAAACAGCTCGATAATGTGACCAGATGTCAAACTTGTATGACAGCTACAGGAGCCAGTAATGCTGAGGAGTGCGGTGACTGAAGCAAAGAATAAAAAGACTGAATAATAGCAACTTCTTTTGGTGATTTAAGGTTCGCCGTCTCTATTCTCAAACAAGAAAAATAGCAAATCTGAAGTTAAAACAGTAAATGCAGGAAAAACAAAGCTGCTGCAAGAGTCACTAAGATGATCCCAGGGATGAGAGGCTTTAACTATGAGAAGAAACCAGAGAAACTGGGGCTCACAGAGATGGTTAAGAGGAGATCTGATCAGGGTGTTCAAAATTATAAGGGCTTTTGATGAAGCAGACAGGGTAAATCTATTTCCATGCGTTTGTCACTAAAGGACATCATCAAAAGATCATAGAGACAAAAATAACCAGGGTCCACCTATAGTTCACCTTCTCCGATCCTGGGATACTGGAGATTTTGCCCAATCACAGCGATCAATCTCTATCAGTGAGTCTACAGCAGACCCAGACACCAGGCGAGGAAAAGCCCCAGTGGGGAGAGCTTTGGGAACCAGAGGCCCAAAGTCCCCTGTTCCTCCCGAGCTCGCTGCACCCCCCACACGGCACGGCTCACATGGACTCAATTGGATCCCTTACTTTCTGAAAGAAATCTGATCTAATTTGTATTCGAATGAAACAACACTAACTGCTTCTACCTTCACTCCTTACCTGGGATTCATTCAGGATCTGTTGGCCCCACCAAATAGGATTGACATCCACCACTATAACAAGGAGGCTAATGTCCTCATCTTTGACGAAGAAAAGAGGAAAATATGATCAAAAATCTGTTGCTGTTGCAACTATTTCAAGTCTTATGAAAGCAGCAGAAGCTCCTCAAATCCACATGCTTGTGTGATGTTAGCAAGACTCCCATTATTATTAGAAGTGAATACCGATGCAAGATGAGAAAAAGGATGTTTGCAGTTGATATTTCTTGGGGGGAGGGGGGAGTGGGGGGCAAGGAGTTAAATGAAAGCTATACTCAGAGATTGAGACCCATTGAAGACATGCCCCTAAATTCAATTAGCAAAGCTGAATCCAAGTACCTGGGTCTGGTGACCCTACAAACCTCTGAGATCTCTGCGCTCGGCCAATTCTGACTTCTTGCGCAATGCCCACTCCCTTCATCTCCCTTGGCCATAAACTCTGGAATTCCCTCCATAAACTTCCCTCCTATAAGACCCTCTATTAAAACCTACCTGTTTCTCGAAAGTTTTGGTTACCTTTGGCTCGGTTTCAAAAATCCAGGTCAGTGTAGAACTGAGGGAGCGCTGCACTGTCGGAGGGGCAGTACTGAGGGAGTGCCGCACTGTTGGAGGGGCAGTACTGAGGGAGTGCCGCACTGTCGGAGGGGCGGTACTGAGGGAGCGCTGCACTGTCGGAGGGGCGGTACTGAGGGAGCGCTGCACTGTCGGAGGGACAGTACTGAGGGAGCGCTGCACTGTCGGAGGGGCAGTACTGAGGGAGCGCTGCACTGTCGGAGGGACAGTACTGAGGGAGCGCTGCACTGTCGGAGGGGCAGTACTGAGGGAGCGCTGCACTGTCGGAGGGGCAGTACTGAGGGAGCGCTGCACTGTCGGAGGGGCAGTACTGAGGGAGTGCCGCACTGTTGGAGGGGCAGTACTGAGGGAGTGCCGCACTGTCGGAGGGGCAGTACTGAGGGAGTGCCGCACTGTCGGAGGGGCGGCACTGAGGGAGTGCCGCACTGTCGGAGGGGCGGTACTGAGGGAGTGCCGCACTGTCAGAGGGGCAGTGCTGAGGGAGAGCCACACTGTCGGAGGGGCAGTACTGAGGGAGTGCCGCACTGTCGGAGGGGCAGTACTGAGGGAGTGCCGCACTGTCGGAGGGGCAGTACTGAGGGAGAGCCACACTGTCGGAGGGGCAGTACTGAGGGAGAGCCACACTGTCGGAGGGGCAGTACTGAGGGAGTGCCGCACTGTCGGAGGGGCAGTACTGAGGGAGCGCCGCACTGTCGGAGGGGCAGTACTGAGGGAGTGCCGCACTGTCGGAGGGGCAGTACTGAGGGAGTGCCGCACTGTCAGAGGGGCAGTACTGAGGGAGTGCCGCACTGTCGGAGGGGCAGTACTGAGGGAGTGCAGCACTGTCGGAGGGGCAGTACTGAGGGAGTGCCGCACTGTCGGAGGGGCAGTACTGAGGGAGTGCCGCACTGTCGGAGGGGCAGTTGCTGAGGGAGAGCCACACTGTCGGAGGGGCAGTACTGAGGGAGCGCCGCACTGTCGGAGGGGCAGTACTGAGGGAGTGCCGCACTGTCGGAGGGACAGTACTGAGGGGGCGCCGCACTGTCGGAGGGGCGGTACTGAGGGAGTGCCGCACTGTCGGAGGGGCAGTACTGAGGGAGTGCCGCACTGTCGGAGGGACAGTACTGAGGGGGCGCCGCACTGTCGGAGGGGCGGTACTGAGGGAGTGCCGCACTGTCGGAGGGACAGTACTGAGGGGGCGCCGCACTGTCGGAGGGGCGGTACTGAGGGAGTGCCGCACTGTCGGAGGGGCAGTACTGAGGGAGCTTGCTGCCGCGTTCCCCACATTACGGCAGTGACACGCTGTAAAAGTACTTCATTGCCTGTGCAGCCCGCGGGATGTCCTGACGATGTGGAAAGGCGGGAGCCGGGCCTCCTGCCCGGTTAGCGCTGGATTTGTGCGGCCCTCGGTCCCCGGTCCCCCCGCCCGCGGGCCCCGGGCCCCGGTCACTCACCGTCCGCCATCCCGCCCGCCCGCACCCTGGCGCCACACTGAACTGGGGCCGGGTGAGCGCCGAGCCGCAGGTCGGGCCCGTTACACAAAGCTCCCGCTGTAACTGTGTCACTGCTGGCACTCGCATCCTGCGGCTCGGGAGCTTTGCCCAACCAGCGGCAGACTCACATCGGCTGAGTATTAAAGGGAGGCGCGGGGCCGGGCGGCGGGCCTCGTGCGGCGGCCCTTGTTGTCGGGGGAGGGTTTAGGGCGGTACACGGCCTGTGGGTGAAGGCAACTTCCGGCTGTCCGTCAGCGGCCGCGCGGCTCCTCACACCGCCCGATACCGGCCCTCACACCGCCCTCCGCCCGGGACCGGCCCTCACACCGCCCTCCGCCCTCCGCCCGGGACCGGCCCTCACACCGCCCTCCGCCCGGGACCGGCCCTCACCGCCCGCCGCCCGGGACCTCACACCGCCCTCCGCCCGATACCGGCCCTCACACCGCCCTCCGCCCGGGACCCCTCCGCCCGGGACCTCACCGACCTCCGCCCGGGACCTCACACCACCCTCCGGCCGCCCGGCACTGCACCACAGCCCGGGATCCAGAGGGAGAGAGCGCGGCTCCGGGAGCGGGAGTGCGCCATGAACGATGAAGGTAATTCGCCTACCGGCCGCCAGGAGGCACTCCGCCGGCACCTCCCCTTTAACACCGAGCGGGCGGGTTTATGTCGGCAAAACACAAAAACATTAAAGGGGAGGGAGGGGAAAGCTATGCTGAGAGATTGGAATGTGGAATTCTCAAAAGGACTGGGATTAGACTGGGATTAGACTGAGTTCCCCTTTCTCCTGTCCTCCCTTAGTCTCTCCCTCCATGTAAGCTCCCGGCCACCCCCTCGACCTTGCCATCTCTCGTGGCCTCGCTACTCCCATCGTGTCCATCGCAGGTAAGGCCATCTCTGACCACGTCCTCGTATCGCTCTCCACCCACACCCCCCTTGCAACCCAAGGAAGAGGCATATAAACTAGCCAGAAAAAGCAGCAAACCTGAGGACTGGGAGAAATGTAGAATTCAGCAGAGGAGGACAAAGGGTTTAATTAGGAGGGGGAAATAGAGTATGAGAGGAAGCTTGCTGGGAACATAAAAACTGACTGCAAAAGCTTCTATATTTATATGAAGAGAAAAAGATTAGTGAAGACAAATGTAGATCCCTTGCAGTCAGAATCAGGGGAATTTATAATGGGAAACAAAGAAATGGCAGACCAATTAAACAAATACTTTGGTTCTGTCTTCACGAAGGAAGACACAAATAACCTTCCAGAAATACTAGGGGACCGAGGGTCTAGTGAGAAGGAGGAACTGAAGGAAATCCTTATTAGTTAGGAAATTGTTAGGGAAATTGATGGGATTGAAGGCCGATAAATCCCCGGGGCCTGATAGTCTGCATCGCAGAGTACTTAAGGAAGTGGCCCTAGAAATAGTGGATGCATTGTGATCATTTTCCAACAGTCTATCAACTCTGGATCAGTTTCTATGGACTGGAGGGTAGCTAATATAACACCACTTCTCAAAAAAAGGAGGGAGAGAGAAAACAGGTAATTATAGACCGGTTAGCCTGACATCAGTAGTGGGGAAAATGTTGGAATCAATTATTAAAGATGAAATAGCAGTGCATTTGGAAAGCAGTGGCAGGATCAGTCCAAGTCAGCATGGATTTATGAAAGGGAAATCATGCTTGACATATCTTCTAGAATTTTTTGAGGATGTAACTGGTAGAGTGGACAAGGGCGAACCAGTGGATGTGGTGTATTTGGACTTTCAAAAGGCTTTTGACAAGGTCCCACACAAGAGATTAGTGTGCAAAATTAAAGCACATGATATTGGGGGTAATGTACTGACGTGGATAGAGAACTGGTTGGCAGACAGTAAGCAAAGAGTCGGGATAAACGAGTCCTTTTCAGAATGGCAGGCAGTGACTAGTGGGTACCACAAGGTTCAGTGCTGGGACCCCAGCTGTTTACAATATACATTAATGATTTAGACGAAGGAATTGAATGTAATATCTCCAAGTTTGCAGATGACACTAAGCTGGATGGCGGTGTGAGCTGTGAGGAGGATGCTAAGAGGCTGCAGGGTGACTTGGACAGGTTAGGTGAGTGGACAAATGCATGGCAGATGCAGTATAATGTAGATAAATGTGAGGTTATTCACTTTGGTGGCAAAAACAGGAAGGCAGAATATTATCTGAATGGTGACAGATTAGTAAAAGGGGAGGTGCAACGAGACCTGGGTGTCATGGTACATCAGTCATTGAAAGTTGGCATGCAGGTACAATAGGCAGTGAAGAAGGCAAATGGCATGTTGAATATTGTGTTCACTTTTGATCTCAAAATCTGAGGAAGGACATTCTTGCTATTGAGAGAATGCAACGAAGGTTCACCAGACTGATTCCCGGGATGGCGGGACTGATATATGAAGAAAGACTGGATCGACTAGACTTATATTCATTGGAATTTAGAAGAATGAGAGGGGATCTCATAGAAACATATAAAATTCTGACGGGTTTGGACAGGTTGGATGCAGGAAGAATGTTCCCTATGTTGGGGAAGTCCAGAACCAGGGGGTCACAGTCTAAGGATAAGGGGTAAGCCATTTAGGACCAAGATGAGGAGAAACTTCTTCACTTAGAGAGTTGTGAACCTGTGGAATTCTCTACCACAGAAAGTTGTTGAGGCCGGTTCGTTTGATATATTCAAAAGGGAGTTAGATATGGCCTTTACGGCTAACGGGATCAAGGGGTATGGAGAGAAAGCAGGTAAGGGGTACTAAGGTGAATGATCAGCCATGATCTTATTGAATGGTGGTGCAGGCTCGAAGGGCCGAATGGCCTACTCCTGCACCTATTTTCTATGTTTCTTCCTTCTCTGTCTGCCACTGGAAAAAAACTCACTCACGACTCTCTTGCAACTGCACTTATGAACTGCCAGATATCCAGCCTTTTGCCCTCCATTCACCAGCAGCTACCGATCTGCTCAATCACCTTTGATGCCCTAATCCCTATTAAAACCATCACTCTCTCACCCTGGTCATTCCCCTGGTACGGCCCTCAACTTCACTCCATTAAGTCCAAGGAACGCAGACTTGGAACGGATGTGGCGGACAACTGGTTTAGCAATTCGCCGCCAGATCTGGCTGGAACATTATCGGGTCCTGCTCTTGTTTGCCAAAATCGCTCACGAAGTAAAGATAAACCCCTGCTTCTATTCTCCACTGCTAACCGTCTTCTTAAACCCCTCTCCCCAGTCTCCAGTCTCCAGTCTCCCCTCCAACAGTAGGTGTGAGGAGCTCATGGACTTATTGTCTCTAAGATTGAGACCATCCGTTCAGCCGCCTCTGCCACTTCCCTTCCTTCCCCTAGCCCACCGGGCCAAACTTTCTCAAAGGATGCCCCCTGCCCTAGCCCTGACCTCACATCTTTCTCCAGTTTCTCCTCGATCTCCCTTCATTACCTCTCCACGCTCATCCTGTCCATGAAACCCACCTCCTGCTCCCTTGACCTTATTCCCATTAAACTGCTGACCATCCAACTTCCTTTTCTGGCTCCCCTGTTAGCCGACATTGTTAATAGTTCTTTCTCTCCTCTGACAAAGGCAAACTATCCCTCCTCATCCTTCTTGACTCGTCTGCAGCCTTTGACAGGTTGATAGGTTGACCACTCTATCCTTCTCCAATGCCTCTCCACTGTTGTCCAGCTGGGTGGGACTGCACTCGCCTGGTTCCATTCTTATCTAATCGTAGCCAGAGAATCGCCTGCAACGGCTCCTCTTCCCGCCCCCGCATCGTTACCTCTGGTGTCCCCCCAAGGATCTATCCTTGGCCCCTCCTATTTCTCATCTACATGTTGCTCCTTGGCGATATCATCCGAAATCACAGCATCAGTTTCCACATGACGACACCCAGATTTACCTCACCATCACTTCTCTCGACCCCTCGGTCTCTAAATTGTCAGACTGCTCGTTCGACATCCAGTACTGGATGAGCAAAAACTGTCTCCAATTAAATATTGGGAAGACCGAAGCCATTGTTTTTGGTCCCCACCACAAACTTCTGTCTGAGGCTGAACCAGTCTGTTCACAATCTTGGAGTCATATTTGACCCTGAAATGAGCTTTCAACCACATATTTGTCGCATAACTAAGACCGGCTATTTCCACCTTTGTAACATCGCTTGTCTCAGCTCATCTGCTGCTGAAACCCTCATCCATGCCGTTGTTACCTCTAGACTTGACTATTCCAACACACTCCTGACTGGCCTCCTACATTCTACCCTACATAAACTTGGTGATCCAAAACTCGGCTGCCCGTGTTCTAATTCGCACCGGGTCCTGCTCACCCATCACCCTTGTGCTTGCTGACCTATATTGTCTCCTAGTTAAACAATGCCTCGATTTCAAAATTCTCATCCTTGTTTGCAAATCCCTCCATGGCCCTTGCCCCTCCCTATCTCTGTAATCCCCTCCAACCCCTCGCGATGTCTGCGCTCCTCCAATTCTGCCCTCCTGAGCATCCCTGATTATAATCACTCAACCATCGGTGGCCGTGCCTTCTGTTGCCTGGGCCCCAAGCTCTGGAACTCCCTCCCTAAACCTCTCCGCCTCTCTACCTCTCTCTCCTCCTTTAAGACGCTCCTTAAAACCTCCCTCTTTGACCCAGCTTTTGGTCACCTGCCCTAATTCCTCCTTATTCGGCTTGGTGCTGACTTTTGTGTCTCATAACACTCCTGTGAAGCGCCTTGCAACGTTTAACAACATTAAAGGCGCTATATAAATACAGGTTGTTGTTGATATTAAAGGGTGTGGGGAGAGAGTGGGATTAGACTGGGTGGGATATTAAAGGGTATTCTATGAAAGATTTACATCAAAGCATTGAATTAAAAACAAATCACAACAAAGCTGTGAGGTTTACGGTGCATTTACATTGTTTGCTGGTTTCCAGTTGTATGGATGTTCCACACAGCTCTTAGCTCCTTATTGCAACGTTTGATCAAATTACGCTGCAATGCCTTGACATTCCGAGGATGTGCACGAGCCTGGAACCCAAACTGCTGATGTGCGGTTTGGGTTTCCAGTCCCAGTGCAATGGGGAGATGGTCCATCCCTCTGATTCTGTGTTTACATTTAACATTAACTTTGCAGTAAAACAGAAACAGCGCTGAGCTGCTGCAGTTGGTGTGGTCATGAACACAAACACTTGCCCGTATCCTAATTCGTACCGAGTCCCGTTCACCACCCCCCCCCTCCCCCTCCAGTGCTCGCTGACCTACATCTTTGTTCTCATGCCCTCACCCCTCCTCCCTATCGCTGTAACCTCCTCCAGCCCAACAACTCTCAGATCTCTGCACGCCTTAGTAAGTTACAGTAATTGGGGGGAGGTTTAGAGGGGATTTGAAGGGAAATATTTTCACCCAGAGGGTGGTGGGGGTCTGGAACTCACGGCCTGAAAAGGTGGTCGAGGCAGAAACCCTCATCACATTTAAAAAGTACCTGGATATGCTCTTGAAGTGCCGCAACCGACAGACCAAGAGCTGGAAAGTGGGATTAGGCTGGATAGCTCTCTGTCGGCCGGCATGGACATGATGGGCCAAATGGCCTCCTTCCGTGCTGTAAATCTATAATTCCTCCAATTCTGGCCCTTTGCGTATCGCTCCACCATCGGTGGCCGTGCCTTCAGCTGCCTGGCCCCTAAGCTCTGGATTTCCATCCTAAATCTCTACCTCTCTCTCCTCCTTTAATAAATTCCTTAAAATCTGCCTCTCACCTGTCCTAATGTCTCCTTCTGTGGCTCGGTGTCAAATTTTGTTTGATAGTGCTCCTGTGAAGCGCCTTGGGACATTTTACTACATTAAAGACACTGTATAAATGCAAGTTGTTGATTTGAAAACTATTTGAATACATGAAGTGACGGTGGGTGTGTGTGTGTGTCTCAAATAAAACACAATGTTCGAATGTTAATTGTATTTAAAAAATGCTGACTGGCTTATTGCAGAGCTTGTGGACTATTTCAAAACCCAAATGAAAGAGAGCGAAGATGTTGCTTCTGCTGTTGCCGCCATTCGCACCTTGTTGGAGTTTTTGAAGCGAGACAAAGGTAACTGAGACTCGGCATTCTTGGAACGCTGTGTTAAAAACAGCTTTCCTACACGTAGATTGTTTTTGAGCCTGTACAATCTCTTGAGCTTAAACATTATATGACCGATGTAAAATAACCCTGAGCTTTACGAGCAGAAAAGGAGTTGTTTATAGGAGCATTTTCAGCTTTTTTTATAAACTGAATTGAAATTCTCTAACGTTCTGAAGATTACTAGTCCATAAACATAACCACGACACTACCGTACCCCCGATTGGCTGACTCAATCCCTCAGAAATTTGGTGTAAATACATGTTGTCAATGCCTAAACAAATCACATTCTTTTCTCGTCACTGCGAGCTTTAGAGAGTGCACTGTCATTGTGTTTTTCTGGAATTAGGTGAGACCATTCAGGGTCTGAGGGAGAATCTGAAGGCAGCCATTAAAACCCTGACCAGCGTCGACTCTTCAGTGGCAGTGTCTTCAGGGGGTGAACTTTTCCTCCGCTTTATCAGCCTCACGTCCCTGGAACACCCGGTATGTACAGAACCGTCTTTATATATTCTAACGTTAGCTCTGGAATTCCCTCCCTAAACCTCTCTGCCTCTCTCTCCTCCTTTAAGATGCTCCTTAAAACCCATCTCTTTGATCAAGCTTTTGTTCACCTGTCCGATCCCAGGTCATTCAGTCTGATTCCCACTCCAGCTGATTTTTCCTGTCTTGTTTTTTGTGATCGGGTGGTTTGAAAAAAAGCTGTTCTTAGTACCTTTGTCTGAATCTTCAGTCAGATGTCTAAGATCTGCTGCAACGTGGGACATTTGGGAATTAGTAGGGATGGTGATCTTAACCTTTGTCGGACTCTGATGTACACTGAGGTGGCAAAGGCTCGGACAACTCTCGTTTAAACCCAGGATTCCAACTACATTTGGTGGACTGCAGCCTAAAGTATTGGTGAACGAGTAATGGAAACATAGAAAATAGGTGCAGGAGTAGGCCATTCGGCCCTTCGAGCCTGCACCACCATTCAATAAGATCATGGCTGATCATTCCCTCAGTATCCCTTTCCTGCTTTCTCTCCATACCCCTTGATCCCTTTAGCCGTAATGGCCATATCTAACTCCCTCTTGAATATATCCAATGAACTGGCATCAACAACTCTCTGCGGTAGGGAATTCCACAGGTTCACAATTCTCTGAGTGAAGAAGTTTCTCCATATCTCAGTCCTAACTAGCCTGCCCCTTATCCTTAGACTGTGTCCCCTGGTTCTGGACTTCCCCAACATCAGGAACAATCTACCCGCATCTACCCAGTCCCGTCCCGTCAGAATCTTATACGTTTCTATGAGATCCCCTCTCATCCTTCTAAACTCCAATGTCTAAAGGCCGAGTTTATCCAGTCTCTCCTTATATGTCAGTCCAGCCATCCCTGGAATCAGTCTGGTGAACCTTTGCTGCACTCCCTCAATAGCAAGAACATCCTTCCTCAGATTAGGAGACCAAAACTGAACACAATATTTCAGGTGAGGCCTCACCAAGGCCCTGTACAACTGCAGTAAGACCTCCCTGCTCCTATACTCAAATCCCCTAGCTATGAAGGCCAACATACCATTTTGCCGCCTTCACCGCCTGCTATACCTGCATGCCAACTTTCAATGAGTGATGAACCATGACATCCAGGTCTCGTTGCACCTCCCCTTTTCCTAATCTACCACCAGTCAGATAATATTCTGTCTTCGCGTTTTTGCCCCCAAAGTGGATAACCTCACATTTATCCACATTATACTTCATCTGCTATGCATTTGCCCATTCACCTAACCTGTCGCCTCTTAGCGTCCCTCACTGCCTGCCATTCTGAAAAGGACCCGTTTATCCCGACTCTCTGCTTCCTGTCTGCCAACCAGTTCTCTATCCACGTCAGTATATTATCCCCAATACCATGTGCTTTGATTTTGCACACCAATTTCTTGTGTGGGACCTTGTCAAAAGCCTTTTGAAAGTCCAAATACACCATATCCACTGATTCTTCCTTGTCCACTGTACTAGTTACATCCTCAAAAAATTCCAGAAGATTTGTCAAGCATGATTTCCCTTTCATAAATCCATGTCGACTTGAACCGATCCTGTCACTGCTTTCCAAATGCGCTGCTATTTCATCCTTAATAATTGATTTCAACATTTTCCCCACTACTGATGTCAGGCTAACCAGTCTATAATTACCCGCTTTCTCTCTCCCTCCCTTTTTAAAAAGTGGTGTTACATTAGCTACCCTCCAGTCCATAGGAACTGATCCAGAGTCGATAGACTGTTGGAAAATGATCACCAACGCATCCACTATTTCGAGGGCCAATTCCTTAAGTACTCTGGGATGCAGACCATCAGGCCCTGGGGATTTATCGGCCTTCAATCCCATCAATTTCCCTAACACAATTTTCCACCTAATAAGGATATCCTCCTTCAGTTCCTCCTTCTCACTAGACCCTTGGTCCCCTAGTACTTCCGGAAGGTCATTTGTGTCTTCCTTTGTGAAGACAGAACCAAAGTATTTGTTCAATTGGTCTGCCATTTCTTTGTTCCCCATTATAAATTCACCTGAATCTGACTGCAAGGGACCTACGTTTGTCTTTACTAATCTTTTTCTCTTCACATATTTATAGAAGCTTTTGCAGTCAGTTTTTATGTTCCCAATGTCGCATCTCTGCTTCTTCTGTAACCTGAGAAACTCCTTTTCCCAAATGTAGCCTGACCTTCAGCTGTGTCTTAATTACTGCCCTGGACTGTTTTTTGGTGCAATTGTTGGTCACAGGCCGCCGGAGGCAGTGGTGTCTTGAATCATTTACCAACGCCACACTGGGTCTGCCGATCTCTGAAAACCCGTCTCACAGGATGTGGCTTTTCACCCATTGACCTGCAGAAACAAAGTGCTACGCTGTAATTACCTCCCTCTACTGGAGGCGCTGCAGTGCTCCTACTGGTGCGGAGGGTGTAATTACAACGTGACGTTTACATGGACATTTTACATTGTAGATTTTTGTTAATTGTACTTAAGCGATGTATAGCAATTGAGTGTTAATTGTAAGCCGGTAGCAGGTATTAATTGGGGACTCTTGTTCTCATATATATATGGGAGTAGGCTGGGGAAGGGTTGCGAGCTTATCTCGGGTGTGCACAGTTTGTAATGTGTCTCTGTGAATAAAGGCTTTAAGCAACGAAAGACTAGGCTCCAGTGTTCTATCCTTCACCAACTGGCTATCTGACTTTTACAATGTTGACATGGAAATTTATAATGGAAATATAAAAATAAGCCCAGAATGTATAACTTTAAAATGGAGACTGAATTACAATTCATGTCCTGGTATAATTACCCCCCAAACCCCACTTCAGGTTACACCTACACTGGATCTTGACTCGTGCACAATGCTCTGGGAGTTCGACTAGTATTAGAGAAGTTTTTTGATGATTCCAGTTTCTGTATTATTCAACATAACCAGGTTTGAACTGATACAACTTTCTTATTGCAGGATTATTCTATATGCAAAAAGACAATGATAGACAGAGGAGAGCTTTACTTGGACAGGATTTCTGTGTCAAGAATTAAGATTGCAAATCTGTGTCATTCCTTTATAAAAGACGGAGCTGTAAGTACTGAATCATTCGTTACCAAGATCTACTTTGCACTGTAGTCGTAGAGAACCAGACTGGCCAATCTCTCCAGGTTCTCCCCGGCAGGCTCCGCCTGATCTGCCTCGCCCTATACTCTTTATGTGAAACGGTACCAGACGGTATGATTATGTGACTATTCTAAATTTGTTTGTTTCGATTTGAACATGATGTGGTCTAGGAGTTTCCAGATCGCTTGGTATGCTGGAGATCATAAAATCGTACAGCACAGGAAGCCATTCGGCCCATCGTGGTGATGGGGGTTAATATCGAGGCCTCTGATCAATGTTCCCTTTAAGCTGCGCAGTTGCCCAGCGGTCTTGAGCTCCCGCACAGGCCACGCGTGGCTTTTCAATTGGAATAATCGCACCTGCGCGAACATTTGAATGAGCCGTGCAGCCAAAAAAACATGCCTGGGAACATTGCCTCTGACTTGATAGATTCCAGTAACTTCCCCACAGCTGACGGTAGACTGACAGGCCTGTAGTTACCTGATTTCTCTCTCCCTCTCTCCTTAAATAATGGAGTGACATTTGCAATTTTCCAATCCAAGTTGACAATTCCTGAATCTGGAGAACTATGACTAACAATTTCCTCACCTATTTCTTTTAATATCCTTGGGGTGGAAACCATCAGGTCCTGGAGATTTATCCATCTTAAGTCCCATTATTTTCTCCGCTAACATTTATTTTACTTCTATTAAATCCAGTAGGTTTCTTAGTTTGACTTATTTTTAGGTTCCCTTGTCCCACTCATATTTTGTCCTCTTCCTCCACTGAGAAAACTGAAACATTAACCTGCAACTTCAGAATATCTCTGCCCCCGTCCCTTATGGAATAGACATGTCGAGTGGTGATGTTGTTTTGGAGGTGCCCTTAGATACATTTCCCTTTGTGAAGAAGTCCTTTGCCCCCATTTGCTATTTGGTATTGATAGGTTAAAATCAGAACATCCTATTTGGCACATTGTGTTTACAATAGGTGACTTCTGCCATTGTCATTCATATTTTATTAAATCTTTCCTTTCTTTAACAGAAAATTTTAACCCATGCTTCCTCGCGGGTCGTCTTGAGAGTGTTGGAGAAAGCAGCTGAAACCAAGAAACGCTTCAGTGTTTATATCACAGAATCACAACCCGATTCTTCAGGGTGAGTGCAAACACGTTGTGCATAGTGTGTGATTTTTAGAATAGTCAGTCACTCGGACAAACCCCTGGCCAGTGTCTGTTCCAAAGATACATTTCTATCTACATTATAAAGCTGACCCACCATTGGCTCTTCTCACAGTATGTGTGGTGACAGGAGTGTTCTCAGGGGCAGTGTTAGCTTTGTGGGGGTCCCTGTGCAAAGGCTCGGTTTGGAGCCCCTACATTTTACGAGAAAGTAATACTAAATACAATCACTGGGTCTGCTCAAGGCCACATGTGATTGCACGACTCTAACAATGCCCTCGAGTGTTACACTGCGCTGCACTTAATCGTCACTCCCATGTGCCGTGTCATGGAAATCAACTAGTACATTATTATAAACGCTGCCCAGTGGGTGCACTTCCTGTCCACTCATGTCATTTTTGGTCTCACTTTTCCAACAAGTTTAGCATTTTTATCATTCAGTTTTGCTGTCAATGGTCACAGTGTAGTTGCAGACCCTGGACACTAATGGGCGCTGCAGAGTGGGTTTATTAAGTCACTCCCAACACTATAACCATTTTGTATATTAAAAACTCGCATTCATCAGCTGACTGGGCAATTTGTATAGAAATAAGGGTTGAAACTGTTCTAGGATGGACAGAGTGAATTAAAGTGCTGGTCTGTTTGTCTTCCAGACTCAAAAGTGCAGAAGATCTGAAAAAGCTCAACATTCCGGTAACAGTGATACTAGATGCTTCAGTCGGGTATGTTGAGAAAACCCGTTGGACAGAATGAAAGAGTCCCATTTGTAGCAGAAGTGGTATTGGAAATGTTGATTGGTCAATGTTCTATTTATTATAGTTAGTTTGGCTATGCTGATTGGATGATTAGTTGAGCAATAATCTGTTTTCTGGGCCCACTCACGAACCGAGTTTCCCCCTTCTGCAGGTACATTATGGAGAAAGTGGACCTGCTCCTGGTCGGTGCTGAAGGGGTGGTGGAAAGTGGAGGAATCATTAACAAGGTAACTGTGTTCCTTTCACTCTGAGTTAAAGAGGGAGTCTAACTAATCCGTGACCAACAAATGAATCATAGGAACAGGAGGCCCCTCGAGCTTGTACTGTCATTTAATTATATCGTAGCTGATCTGTATCTTAACCCAAATTACCCGCCTTTACTCCATATCTTTTAATACCCTTACCCAACAAAAATCTATCAATCTCGGTGTTGAAGTTTTCAATTGACCCCCAGCCTCAACAGTTTTTTGGAGGAGAGAGTTCCAGATTCCCACTGCCCTTTGTGTGAAGTGTTTCCTGACCTCACTCCTGAACGGCCGGGCTCTAATTTTAAGGTTAGGTCCCCTTGTTCTGGACTCCCCCCACCAGAGGGAATAGTTTCTATCTACCCTATCGAATCCTTTAATCATCTTAAAAAAACTCAATTAGATCACCCCACAATCTGCCACACCCACAGTGAGTGCCTCAGCTCAAACCACGTCAATAAATTTATTCCAACTCGATTTTAGAAGGGTCTGGGAGATCCAAAGAGCTCGACAGCATTTTTAAACCCAGTTTGGTACTCGTCAAACCAAAATGGAACTCGGGACATTCAGCCCCTCGAGCCTGTTCCACCATTCAATTAGATCATGGCTGATCTGTACCTCAACTCATTTACCTTTGATCCATATCCCTTCATACCTTTACCTGACAAAAATCTAGCGAGCGCCGACTTGAACATTTCAATCAACCCCCAGCATCCACAGCCTTTTTTGGGGTGCTGCGTTCCAGCATCCCAACCCCCCCCCCCCACCATTGTGTGAAGTGTTTCCTGACATCACCCCTGAATTGCAGCCACAGTCTCCCCTCGTTGGGGTTCGAACCCAGGACCTGTGGCCCCGGAGCGATTGCTCACTCCAGGGCCACGGACGAGCGGATTCTTCCCGCGGTGTCTCCAATTCCGCAATTTCTAGCTTTACTGTTATTTCTGTTGTTGAGTGTTTTCTGCATTTTTAACTGTTTGTTTGAAACCACAATATTTCCAAAAAATTAACTTCAACATATTTTGAATCAAGCGATTTTGAAATCCTGCCTGTCGCTGCTTTATATCCACGAAGGATTGTGTGTCCGGGAAGTAAAGTCCTCGTGTTCTGTGAAGCTGAATGAAAGGCATTGATTTTTCCCTCCCCTTGCAGATTGGAACTTACCAAATGGCTGTGTGTGCAAAATCGCATAATAAACCCTTCTATGTGGTGGCAGAGAGTTTCAAATTTGTCCGGCTTTATCCCCTCAATCAGCAAGATGTTCCCGATCGATTTAAGGTGTGTAAACTGAAGTTCTCTGGTTCTGGGCTGTAAATCGGAACTAACAGACACTGGTGACATTCACTAATGCCAGTCTCCACTTCAGTCACTTATTTTAGATTTTATTATGCATTTCTGTAGACTTAGAATCCTGTGCATCATTTATCTTCCATCATCAGCAATCGAGGAATTTGTATTTTGATGTCGAGTTGAGAGCATCTTTTAAAGGATCAATATTTGAAGCAGAGGAAAATACAGGGCAAGGGGATTTGTATTGAATTATTCTAGTAACGAGCTAGTACAGACACAGTGGGCCGAATGGCTTTCCGTGCTGTAACTGGCTGTAGTTGTAAAATGTTAATTACCTATTTTTTTTTTTTTTAAAAACAGTACAAAGCAGACATATTGAAATCGGCGAAGAATCTAGCACTCGAACATCCGACAGTGGACTATACACCCCCGTCATTCATTACACTTTTGTTCACGGATCTGGGAGTTCTCACACCATCTGCAGTTAGTGATGAATTAATTAAATTGTATTTGTAATAATCGATCATGCACTTCTGAAAACTACAGTAATTAAACAGAAACACTGACGCAAGATGGACATATAAAACCAGGACAATTATCTTTTAAATATACTCCACCGATCAATTAGTAATTCTTACTAAATGATATTCATAAAGTGCCAAAAATAGAAGAGCTGGTGTAGAATGGCCAGAGTGACGGACAGGAGCAGACCCTCTGCTCCATCCAACCTGTCCCACAACTGCGATCCCTTAATCACAATATATAAACCCACCCTACCCACACCATGGGATTGCTTGGGAGAGGTGATAATCGAGGTTACAAACCCAGGCCAATTAGGGGGAACATTTTAAAGCCAGTTGCCTCCACCTGCATTGATAAAGTAAATGACGAAAAAGTGACCACGGTTGGTGAGTCAGTAACTAGAAATTTATCAAAAGAATAAAAGGGAGAAATTAAGAGAATAATTTTTTTTGCACACAGGAGCATAATCCACAATAAAAGGAAAGTGGATTTGAAGAATAAAAATTTGAAAAGATGTGGCAAGAGGGATTGTGGGCCGAATGGTCGTCTGTGTTGTAAATTAAGATTAATTGATACTTGCATTAACTTTTGTTGTCTGAGTGGTCAACCAAAGAAGATATTAATGAGGTAGGAGAGGTTGGGTGGGGGGGGTTAAACATCTGCCTTCCAGCTCAGGAATGGTCAGTAGGCCCACACCTTTTGGGGAGTTGCTGCTTTTACAGTAGTGAGAAGCCAGAAGTCAACTTGCCCAAAAGAGACTGTCCTTTCAGAAATAAGTGGCTCAGGAAACCAATTCACTGACAAAACCTTTCCAGAGTCACTCCCAGAACGTCAAGGGCCTCTGCGATCATGTACAGCATCACTGGGCTTCATTTTCCTCCCCACCTCAGAGACTGACTCCTTTCTGGGCTGCAGGTTTATGGGGTTACAGCTACCGTTTCTGTTACATGCATTGCCTGTTCGATATATGAATAAAATCTCATTTATGGCTAGTTGTGTACTGATTACATTTTTTCATCGACATTCCTGGTATTTATAAAACTGATCAATAATTTTTTGAAAAGCCTTTGTCCGGGTGAGGCCAAACCGCTGTCAAGGGGCCGTTGCACATGGCCTCTCATTCACAATGTAGCCACCAACCTTGCTTTCCAAACCTAAAGTCTCTCACAGTTCAGAGAATAAAACAATGAGTCAAATAAAAGCACAAATGATGTATCTGGGCTTCCTGGCCAGTTTGGCAGAAACTGCCCAGTGATGAGGGACAACACAGACCAGACACGATTAAATCCCTGGTTTGTGCTGGCAGCCAAATGCAGCTGGAGCAACAGAGAAGGCCGGTTACTGAAATAATGATCTTCATTTATATAGCACCTTTTATGACCTCAGAATATCCTAAATCACGTTACAGCCAATTAACGTAGCCATTTGTAATATGGGAAACGCGGCAGTCCATTTGCGCACAGCAAGCTCCCACAAACAGCAATGTGATAGTGATGCTGATTGAGATAAATATTGACCAGAACTCCCCTGATCATCTTCAAAATAGTGCCATGGGATATTTTACATCACTGAGGCCCGGTTTGCCCTCAAAGAACATAGGAATTAGGAGCTGGAGTAGGCCATACGGCCCTTCGAGCCTGCTCCGCCATTTATCTCTGTTTATCATCTCATCCGAAAGATGGCACCTCCGACAGTGCAGCACTCCCTCAGCACTGCACTCCCTCAGCACAGCACTGGGAGCATCAGCCTAGATTTTTGTGCTCAAGTCCCTGGAGTGGGACTTGAACCCACAACCTTCTGACTGCGAAGTGAGTGTGCTGCCCTAATTCCTATGTTCTTTGAGGGCAAACCGGGCCTCAGTTTAATGCTTCATCTGAAAGACGGCACCTCCGACAGTGCAGCACTCCCTCAGCACGGCACTGGATTGTCAACCCAGATTCTGGGTTGAAGTCTCTGGCGTCACCCACTCAGCCCGGGCCGACACTGCCAATGTTCTCTCACATTCTTCCACAATTGTCCTTTTCTTTTAATTAGCGATGGAGACACAAACAGGCAGGTTTTACAGCCGAGCACCCCAACAAATGATGCCGTTAAGGTCAGGAATTTTTTTTTTTATATACAAATTAATCTGAACAGATCCAAATTTTTTTTACACAGTAAAGTCCAGGATTAAAAAAGGAATTGCTTTGAAAATATTCACAATGTTTCAAAGGTCAGCCAGCTTCCAGTTCACCTGTCCCTCATGTACCCGTCAGCTGTTTCTCAAACTCCTCCTCACTGATCTTCCCCTTTTTCAGCTTCTTTAACAATCGGGTGTCGTTGAGAAGTTCATCCATATCCTCCTCCCCCACATCAGATCCCTGTAAAATGGCAGCGTTAGTGACCTGGATGGTGAGGATTCACGGAGTTTGATCAAGTCAGAGTTAACCAACTTCTAATCAGCATACACACAAGGTACTTTATTAACTACATGAATTGTGAAAAAAAATTAATAAAAGACAAACAGACCAGTCAAACATTCCCAGCTTAATCTGTTGATTATGGGAGCTTTGTTCCAGAGCCGGTAATTACAGGGTACAGGACAGCGGAGGAGGGATTTCATCGTAAAACCAAGCAACGGGGCGTGGAAGATTCATGCTCATTGTTCAGAGATGGGGTGTGGGAGGGTGGTGTGTGGAGAGCAGGGCTAACCAGGAACATCTATATTAACCAGATACAGGAGCCTTGATTATCTAACCGGTGATACTTTAACGTCAGGGTTTAATATGAATGGGATGGTGCAGCTGGGGAATCTGGTGTTGAAAAGGCAATTTTTTTTAAGCCATATTTTCTCCAATATTCTGCTACTTCCAACTTTCAGTACCACAATGCACCTCAGGTTAAAGGAGAATTACTGATCAACCTTTCAGCATCACACGATCTTCAGAAAAGCCCTTACACTGTGCTGGCCTTTCAAAATCATCCACATTTCAGCTACCAGAAGCTCCGTCACTTAAAGAAACCTACAAAACATCAGACACCCCTCTCTGTCCCTCTCGCCTATGCCCCACCCTACTGCACCCATCCCCTCCCCAGCCGAATGCACTCCGCATCAGCCCACCAGCCTCTCCCACCTCCGCCCCTACCCACCCCACCACACCACACCACAACCCACGCCTCTGGCTTTTATATCGAGAGGACTAGAATACAAGGGGGTAGAAGTTATACTGCAGCTGTACAAAACCCTGGTTAGACCACACCTGGAGCACAGAGCAGTTCTGGGCACCAGACATTAGGAAAGGATATATTGGCCTTGGAGGGAGTGCAGCGAGGGTTTACCAGAATGATACCCGGACTCCAAGGGTTAAATTATGAGAGATTACACAAATTCAAGTTGTATTTCCTAGAATTTAGAAGGTTAAGGGGTGACTTGATAGAAGTTTTCAGGATATTAAGGGGAACAGAAAGGGTAGATAGAGAGAAACTATTTCTGCTCGTTGGTGAATCTAGGACTAGAGGACATGGTCTAAAACTTAAAGCCATATCTTTCAAGAATGAGATTAGGAAACACTTCTACACAAAGGGTGGTAGAAGTTTGGAACTCTCTTCCGCAAACAGCAATTGATGCTCGATCAATTGTTCATTTTAATTGAGTGTTAGATTTTTGTTAACCAAAGGGATATGGGGCAAAGGTGGGTATATTGAGTTAGATCGCAGCTCAGCAGGCTGATCTCATTGAATAGCGGAACAGGCTCAAGGGGCTGAATGGGCCTCCTCCTGTTCCTGTGTAACAGGCTCAAGGGGCTGAATGGCCTCCTCCTGTTCCTGTGTAACAGGCTCGAGGGGCTGAATGGCCTCCTCCTGTCCCTGTGTAACAGGCTCGAGGGGCTGAATGGGCCTCCTCCTGTTCCTGTATAACAGGCTCGAGGGGCTGAATGGGCCTCCTCCTGTTCCTGTATAACAGGCTCGAGGGGCTGAATGGCCTGTTCCTGTGCAACAGGCTCAAGGGGCTGAATGACCTCCTCCTGTTCCTGTGTAACAGGCTCGAGGGGCTGAATGGGCCTCCTCCTGTTCCTGTGTAACAGGCTCGAGGGGCTGAATGGGCCTCCTCCTGTTCCTGTGCAACAGGCTCGAGGGGCTGAATGGGCCTCCTCCTGTTCCTGTGTAACAGACTCGAGGGGCTGAATGGGCCTCCTCCTGTTCCTGTGTAACAGACTCGAGGGGCTGAATGGCCTCCTCCTGTTCCTGTATAACAGGCTCGAGGGGCTGAATGGCCTGTTCCTGTGTAACAGGCTCGAGGGGCTGAATGGGCCTCCTCCTGTTCCTGTGTAACAGGCTCGAGGGGCTGAATGGGCCTCCTCCTGTTCCTGTGTAACAGGCTCGAGGGGCTGAATGGCCTCCTCCTGTTCCTGTGTAACAGGCTCGAGGGGCTGAATGGGCCTCCTCCTGTTCCTGTGTAACAGGCTCGAGGGGCTGAATGGCCTCCTCCTGTTCCTGTGTAACAGGCTCGAGGGGCTGAATGGCCTCCTCCTGTTCCTGTGTAACAGGCTCGAGGGGCTGAATGGGCCTCCTCCTGTTCCTGTGTAACAGGCTCGAGGGGCTGAATGGCCTCCTCCTGTTCCTGTGTAACAGGCTCGAGGGGCTGAATGGCCTCCTCCTGTTCCTGTGTAACAGGCTCGAGGGGCTGAATGGGCCTCCTCCTGTTCCTGTGTAGCAGGCTCGAGGGGCTGAATGGGCCTCCTCCTGTTCCTGTGTAACAGGCTCGAGGGGCTGAATGGCCTCCTCCTGTTCCTGTGTAACAGGCTCGAGGGGCTGAATGGCCTCCTCCTGTTCCTGTGTAACAGGCTTGAGGGGCTGAATGGGCCTCCTCCTGTTCCTGTGTAACAGGCTCGAGGGGCTGAATGGGCCTCCTCCTGTTCCTGTGTAACAGGCTCGAGGGGCTGAATGGGCCTCCTCCTGTTCCTGTGCGACGGGCTCGAGGGGCTGAATGGGCCTCCTCCTGTTCCTGTGTAACAGGCTCGAGGGGCTGAATGGCCTCCTCCTGTTCCTGTGTAACAGGCTCGAGGGGCTGAATGGCCTCCTCCTGTTCCTGTGTAACAGGCTCGAGGGGCTGAATGGCCTCCTCCTGTTTCTGTGTAACAGACTCGAGGGGCTGAATGGGCCTCCTCCTGTTCCTGTGTAACAGGCTCGAGGGGCTGAATGGCCTCCTCCAGTTGCTATGTTCCCTCCCCAGTCCACCTCACCTCATCTTGCTTCCTTTTGGCTGCTTGCTTTTTCCTCTTGTCTCGCTTTGTTTTCTGCTTTGACCAGGGCTTGTTTTTCACAAATTTCTTTTTCCCTTCATTTTGTTGCCTCTCCTGCTGCAGCTCTGCCAACATTCTCTGCCTCTGTTTCTCTCGGTTTTTGTCTCTGTATCGGATGGAGTTTGTATCTATGTCCTCGGGAATGAAACCAGGAAAACTTTTCCCTTTCAACTCCGGCATCTTGGGCAGTTTAAGCAGACCGAAGCCCCTGGCGACTGCTGCAAAATCCAGATCTGGAAAATACATCATTGCGAAAATCATTGCTGGAGGCTCCTTTTGCGTAGAGCAGGCATATCGAGCGGGACATCGACAGGCTCAGTGAGTGGGAAAATCTGTGGCAGATGGAGTTCGATGTGGGAAAGTGTGAGGGCATCCACTTCAGATCCAAAGAAAGGCAAATGGGAATATTTTCTAAATGGAGAGAGACTCGGGACAATGGAGGAGCAGAGCGAGGTACAGAAATCGCTCAAAGCTAATGGACAAGTACAAAAAATAATTAAAAAGGCGAATGGCCTTTATCTCAAGAGAGGTGGGAGAGAGGCTTCAGTTGTACAGAGTTCTGATCAGACCCCATCTGGAGTAACCGCGATCAGTCCTGGGCCCCTCCCCTCGGGGAGGGTATATTGGCCTCGGAGGGGGAGCAGCGCACGTTTCCCAGAATGATACCGGGGATAAAAGGGTTAAATGACGAGGGCAGGTTGCACAGACTGGGCTTGTATTCCATCGAGTGTAGACGATTAAGGGGTGCTCTAATTGAGGTGTTTAAGATGGTTAAAGAAGTTGATGGGGTAGAGAGAGACTGTTTCCTCTGGTGAGGAAATCCAGAATAAAGGGGCACAATGTTAATATTCGAGCCAGGCCGTTCAGGAGTGAAATCCGGAAGCACTTTTTAAGGCAAAGGGTGGCAGGAATCTGGAACTCTCTCCCCAAAAGGCTGTGGGTCAAAAGGAACTTTCAAGACGGAGATGAAGAAACGAGATAAAACACTCGCTGTGATTGTGTTGGAAAACAGTGAAGTGACTTCCTCTTACTGACTGTCAGGCTCCTATGCAGAGTCCTGGTGTCATTTATTTTGGAAACAGTGTGAGCTGGACAGTTCTATCGTTTGTACCATCCACTCCTGCCTGGCCCTTCTGTCCAGTTACCTTTGATTCGGAATATCAAGCTGCACTCGTGTTTCGCGTAAGACTGAATGAAAGACACAAATCCCTTCATCCCTTTCTCAAAGATGGCTCGGTCAGACTTTGCCAACTTCTTCAGCTGGGGCAGGACATCTGCAGAATCTTTCAGGAGCTTCATCTCCTCCATCGGACACTGTAGGAGAACAAACTCGTTTAAACAAAGAGACACTTCAACAGAGGTTTAGGAGTGGTAACAGTAACTTTGCTTTACCGCCTAATTGAGATGCAGCAAGTTGATCACTGACACTTCACAGGAGACACGAGATATCTGAATATCAAAGGCTTAAATTAATATTAAAACCAGTTTCAATGTAGCGCCTCAACTTCAAACAGTAACCTTTTCTCTTTAGATGCAAATTTCCACTTTAATGAAGGAGCTCCTTGGCCAGAGCAGGTCACTGGTGTAAATCTACTGGTGATGCTTCGTGAAACAAACCCTCAGCAGGCCTTACAACATCCCCGGCCAGTCCCTCAAACCCGTGCATTGGAAAATGTCAGATTATAGAGACTGAGAAAGGTGTGAGATCTGAGAGAGAAGTCACATGGTTTAATTTTAAAATACTTTGGAAAAATAAGCAAACGTACTCTCTGATTAATGGAAAGAAAGTTGACATAAGTCATCTCCATAGGAAGCAAGAATACAAGGGCGTTGCCGTGGTGACCAATGCGAGCTGTCCGTCCACAGCGGTGGACAAAGGCACTAAAAATAAACAAAGGTAACAGGCGTTAAACACCGACACCGATCGGTACATCCGCCAAACACCGGACACGTTTATCTGAAACAAGCCAGCTGAAACACCCACTGGAATCTAACAGCTGATTTCAGTTACAATTGCTGAGCCAGACAACATAACCATGATCTCAACTGTGGTCGCTCGCATTCCCCCCTCCCACACTCCATTCACCAGCTAAAGGCTGATTTTAATTTAAAAATTGACTCATCAACTAAATTTCTAATTTTAATACTGGAGAACAGTTTTCATTCAGTATATAATTCTGTTGTCCATTGGACGATATTTATTCTGCCCCTTACAGCCAATGAAGCGACTGAGTAAGTACCTGGCACTGCTGGGAGAGTCATACTGCAGCACCCAGTCAACCTCAGGGATGTCGATGCCACGAGCCATGACATCAGTGCAAACCAAAATACCACTGGGAGAGATAAGAAAAGATAGTTCAGTGCAGCATAGTCAGGTTAGAGCAGGGTGTAAAGCACTGAAAAGTAATGCAGTGTCCTACATAAACCAGTAGGGCAGCAGGCGCATGAGAACACCACCACCTCCCAGTCACACACCATCCTGACCTGGAAATATATCGGCCGTTCCTTCATCGTCGCTGGGTCACAATCCTGGAACTCCCTCCCTAACAGCACTGTGGGAGCACCTTCACCACACGGACTGCAGTGGTTCAAGAAGGCGGCTCACCACCACCTTCTCAAGGGCAACTAGGGACTCACCAGCGACACCCACACCCCAGGAATGAATTAAAAGGGTGCATGTTTAATATAAATATACCAGTAAAGTGCATGTTTAATATAAATATACCAGTAAAGTGCATGTTTAATATAAATACACCAGTAAAGTGCATGTTTAATATAAATATACCAGTAAAGTGCATGTTTGGAGCATCCAGCAGGACATGACAAGATGGAATTAGGAACAGGAGTGGAAACACTGGCACATTCTCCTCTCGCTGAAATCAGTAATAGGATGCCCATTCCTGCTGCACCTGAAGTGAGCTCAGGCCACAAACCACAGCTGGAACCTTCCTGCTCCGCGAGGCTCAGGAACTCGCTGGAACCTTCCTGCTCCGCGAGGCTCAGGAACTCGCTGGAACCTTCCTGCTCCGCGAGGCTCGGGAACTCGCTGGAACCTTCCTGCTCCGCGAGGCCCGGGAACTCGCTGGAACCTTCCTGCTCCGCGAGGCCCGGGAACTCGCTGGAACCTTCCTGCTCCGCGAGGCTCGGGAACTCGCTGGAACCTTCCTGCTCCGCGAGGCCCGGGAACTCGCTGGAACCTTCCTGCTCCGCGAGGCTCGGGAACTCGCTGGAACCTTCCTGCTCCGCGAGGCTCGGGAACTCGCTGGAACCTTCCTGCTCCATGAGGCTCGGGAACTTGCTGGAACCTTCCTGCTCCGCGAGGCTCAGGAACTCGCTGGAACCTTCCTGCTCCGCGAGGCTCGGGAACTCGCTGGAACCTTCCTGCTCCGCGAGGCTCAGGAACTCGCTGGAACCTTCCTGCTCCGCGAGGCTCGGGAACTCGCTGGAACCTTCCTGCTCCGCGAGGCTCGGGAACTCGCTGGAACCTTCCTGCTCCGCGAGGCTCGGGAACTCGCTGGAACCTTCCTGCTCCGCGAGGCTCGGGAACTCGCTGGAACCTTCCTGCTCCATGAGGCTCGGGAACTCGCTGGAACCTTCCTGCTCCGCGAGGCTCGGGAACTCGCTGGACTAGCCAAGCTGTGCCAGTTGTATCCCTAAATGAAAACCTTTACCTTTCAAGCTGCCGGAATTCAGTGAAGATCTTGTTGCGTTTGTGTTTCATCTTCCCGTGAATGCACATTATTCGCACATTTTTCACCAAGGCATCCAGTCCATTCCCGTAATATTCCACGCAAGCACACGTACTGAAACAAAGGACAGCTTCAATTAAACTCTGCAATAAATATTTGTTGGCAGTGAGCAGGGAGCTTTTCTCAACCCTTCCACATCGCGGTCACGCAGATTGGGAATGCAGATGTGACTAATTGTATTTCGGATTAGTAAATAATTAATTAATAATAGACTCTGTCATTGGGGCTGCGAGCAGAATCCTCATATTCACACGGGGTATGAAGGTGAACTTTAACCTTTTTGTTGGTAAAATGATAAAATGAAAAGCAGTGTGTGTGAATGCGCTTTGATCGTCAAGTGTTTTACTTCCTTGGTTACTGAACGTTGGGAGAGGATTGTTCAATAAATATACACGTGTGGAGCACATTTACCTGGATTGTGTGAAAGACATTTTCTACTAAACTTAGTGAATGAGGCTAAAACGGTATTACTGCAGCCTCAGCAGCTAGTCAGCAATTGTGCTGGACAGACACGGAGATATTCAGCCCAGCAGCACAACAACCGGGGGAGATTCGGAGCCTTGCTGTACTAACCTCGGAGTCGAAGGCTGTGGGTTCAAGTCCTAGTGCAGGACTTGGGCATCTCTAGGCTGACACAAGGGAATGCTGCAGTGTCGGAGGTGCCACCACGTTAAACCTCGCCTTGCACTGCCCATCGTCACACCCCCGCTCCCGCCTCCCCACCCCACCTGTGGAGATGAAAGATCCCTTAGCATTATTCAAAGGAGGGAGGGAATTCTCCCAGTGTCCAGGCTAACATTAATCATCAAACACCACCAAAAATAGGCAAACTGGTTCTGCATCTCATTGCTATTTATGGGATCTTGCTGTGTATAAATGAATACCATGTTTGCCTCCACAACAGACGCTACTGATAGAGAATTCAAGCTCTGCAGCCTGGCTGCAGTTTTGAGAAAACACAGACCACATTGCATTAAGTCATCAATCAACTTGACATTTTAGGACCTATGGTAGCGAGCCAATTACAGGTTAACAGACTATCAATTGAGCAAATAAGGTCAAAGAAGGCGCGTTCTTTTCTGTAAACTGAGTCAGGTATAAGTACAACCATTTTGACCATGTGGTCTCAGAAGGACAAAGGCCTGGCTTAAAGCCAGAAGCTTGTTGCTGCTGCCAGAATAAAATTACATTAAAACTACAACCGGAGTTCGTATTTCATTGGAAATTAAGAGATCTAACAGCTACACTCGAAGTATGTGAAGCCTGTGGCTCTTTCAGAGACCAATGATAAGCGCTCGATGAATGAAAGTCTTTGAAGGCAGTTTGTGTTTTTTCTCCGAATGAACCAATACAGATACTATCGAGGAGTGTGAAATTCTGGAAGAAATAGACATAGTGAGAGAAGAGGTATTAGGGGGGTTGGCAGCTTTGAAAGTGGATAAGTCCCCAGGCCCGGATGAAATGCATCCCAGGCTGTTGAACGAAGCAAGAGAGGAAATAGCAGAGGCTCTGACCATCATTTTCCAGTCCTCTTTGGATTCAGGCATGATGCTGGAGGATTGAAGGACTGCTGATGTGGTACCCTTGTTTAATTACAGGCCTGTCAGCCTAACTTCAGTAGTGGGAAAATTGGAAAAAATCCTGAAGGATCGAATAAATCTACATTTCGAAAGGCAGGGTATCGAATACGGCCAGGGTGATCTGGACTAGTTTCGATTGCCTGGATTGGTCGGAGAGGAATTTTCCCAGACTTTTTTTTCCAAATTGGCCTGGGTTTTTATCTGTTTTTTTGCCTCTCCCAGGAGATCACACGGCTCCGGTTGGGGTGGAGTGTAGAATGTTTCAGTATAAGGGGTGTCACAGTTGTGTGAGGCGGACTGGTTGGGCTGGGTGCTCTTTGCCTTTCCGCCATTGTTCATAGGTTTATATGTAACCTTCAGGGCCACTGACCGAGGGCCGTGCGGCTCTTTGTCGGCCGGCGTGGACACGATGGGCCGGAATGGCCTCCTTCTGCGCTGTAAATTTCTATGTTTCTAACTGCCGCCAGCTGTTGGCCCGACTGAAATTGGCAAAATTAAAACTTACCAAACTCCTGCTACTTGGTTTTCAGCGACATTTTGCCAGATTAAAATCCTCCATCAGACATTGCACAGGTCAGACACAATAACAAGAGGCCTCACAAAGGACATTTCAAATGAAAAGCCAAAGAACATTTGAGAAAACGTTGCCTTTTCAGCAAGAGTAACAATTACCTGAAAAAGACCAGATGTTTCTCGGTTTTATGTCGACGCAGGAAGGCGACCAACTGGTTAAACTTCTCATCTGCTCGACACGTCTGAGTAACAAACAACAAAAATTAAAAACAAACACATCACAGGCACATAGGACAGGGGGAACCCTATCGGAGCGGTGCAAGGGACAGGGGGAACCCTATCGGGGCGGTGCAAGGGACAGGGGGAACCCTATCGGGGCGGTGCAAGGGACAGGGGGAACCCTATCGGGGCGGTGCAAGGGACAGGGGGAACCCTATCGGGGCGGTGCAAGGGACAGGGGGAACCCTATCGGGGCGGTGCAAGGGACAGGGGGAACCCTATCGGGGCAGTGCAAGGGACAGGGGGAACCCTATCGGGGCGGTGCAAGGGACAGGGGGAACCCTATCGGAGCGGTGCAAGGGACAGGGGGAACCCTATCGGGGCGGTGCAAGGGACAGGGGGAACCCTATCGGGGCGGTGCAAGGGACAGGGGGAACCCTATCGGGGCGGTGCAAGGGACAGGGGGAACCCTATCGGGGCGGTGCAAGGGACAGGGGGAACCCTATCGGGGCGGTGCAAGGGACAGGGGGAACCCTATCGGGGAGGAGGGGGAACTGGATCGGGGCGGGGGGAAAAAAGTGGAGGGACGACTGGGAACTGGATAGGGGTGGGGGGGGGGGAGGGGGAACTGGATAGGGGTGGGGGGGAGGGGGAACTGGATAGGGGTGGGGGGGAGGGGGAACTGGATAGGGGTGGGGGGGGAGGGGGAACTGGATAGGGGTGGGGGGGGGAGGGGGAACTGGATAGGGGTGGGGGGGGAGGGGGAACTGGATAGGGGTGGGGGGGGAGGGGGAACTGGATAGGGGTGGGGGGGGGAGGGGGAACTGGATAGGGGTGGGGGGGGGAGGGGGAACTGGATAGGGGTGGGGGGGGGAGGGGGAACTGGATAGGGGTGGGGGGGGGGAGGGGGAACTGGATAGGGGTGGGGGGGGGAGGGGGAACTGGATAGGGGTGGGGGGGAGGAGGGGGAACTGGATAGGGGTGGGGGGGGGAGGGGGAACTGGATAGGGGTGGGGTGGGGGGGGGGAGGGGGAACTGGACTGGGGTGGGGGGGGGAGGGGGAACTGGACTGGGGCGGGGGGAGGGGGAACTGGATAGGGGTGGGGTGGGGGGGGGAGGGGGAACTGGATAGGGGTGGGGTGGGGGGGGGGGGGAGGGGGAACTGGATAGGGGTGGGGGGGGAGGGGGAACTGGACTGGGGCGGGGGGAGGGGGAACTGGATAGGGGTGGGGGGGGGGGGGAGGGGGAACTGGACTGGGGCGGGGGGAGGGGGAACTGGATAGGGGTGGGGTGGGGGGGGGGGGAGGGGGAACTGGACTGGGGCGGGGAGGGACAGGGGCGGGAGAACGATCGGAGTGGGGACAGGGAGAACTGTATCACTGATATGATGGGACACTCCTTGCAGCAGATATTACCGTATTACCGTGAGCAAGTGCTCGCTCTCACCTGGAAGCAGGTGATGGGGACTGACAGGAAGCTGCCCCTCAGAAAGGGAAATTAATAAAACATAACAGTGAGTGAATAATTTCCCACCTGGGACCACACAGTTATCTGTAACTATCAGACAGACAGCACTTCCACACGCTGTCTCGACCGCAGAGATGATGGAGAGCGGCCATGGAGAGAGATCCACCCGGCCACTCCAACCCAGGTTCTGGGTTCAAGTCGGTTTGATTCTTGCCCTCCCGCTACAGAGAGCCATGTGGCTCAAAGGATCCCAACAACATCAAACAAAGTCTGCCTCACACTAGTGGGACTGAGGTTCCCCTAAGCCGAGGGAGCCAGCCACTGTACATCAACACCTGAGCCACGAGCAGAGACACAGGACACTCGCCTCTTGACCATCCCTGATTATAATCACTCCACCATCGGTGGCCGTGCCTTCTGTTGCCTGGCCCCAAGCTCTGGAACTCCCTCCCTAAACCTCTCCGTCTCTCTCTCCTCTCCTCCTTCAAGACGCTCCTTAAAACTTGCCTCTTTGACCCAGCTTTTGGTCACCTGCCCTAATTTCTCCTTATGCGGCTCGGTGTCAAATTTTTATTTCATAATCCTCCTGTGAAGCACCTTGGGACATTTCACTATGTTAAAGGCGCTATATAAATACACATTGTTGTTGTAAGGCAGAGGAGTGTGTGAGCAAAGGGAGCGTGAGAAACAAAACGGTGTGAATCCTAAACACCAGACCCAGAGATCGTAGAAAGAGAATGTGCTCAGATATAAAGCGGAAACGTAGGGGCAGGCAGAGTGTCTACCTTCTCTGGAGCTCGGCTAAGATTGGACAAAAAAAAAAATCAGAATACAAAAACAAAACACTCAACAAGTTAAAACAATAGTAAGAAAGCACTGAAAGAAAATGGAAAATAATTAACGGAAAATAGATATGAACAAAATGCAAAAGAAAAATGAAACAATAAAGATCGGGGAAAAGGGTAAAAGGGATAAAGTGTGGCGAGATGTGTGACACATCAAGAAAGGTGCCGGAGGCCTGGTCTTCAACGCTGAGGGGAAATCAGTGATTGTGCTCAGTGAGCTGCTCAGAGTGACGGACCGTGGCCATACTCTGCCTGCCCCCGCTCGCCCCATCGTCCTGCCCCCTCATCGCCCAGCCCATCTCATCGTCCTGCCCCCCTCATCGCCCAGCCCACCCCTCCACGCCCCATCATCGCCCAGCCCACCCCTCCACGCCCCATCGTCCTGCCCCAGTCATCGCCCAGCCCACCCCGCCCTATCGTCCTGCCCCCTCATCGCCCAGCCCACCCCTCCACGCCCCATCATCGCCCAGCCCACCCCTCCACGCCCCATCGTCCTGCCCCAGTCATCGCCCAGCCCACCCCGCCCTATCGTCCTGCCCCCTCATCGCCCAGCCCACCCCTCCACGCCCCATCATCGCCCAGCCCACCCCTCCACGCCCCATCGTCCTGCCCCAGTCATCGCCCAGCCCACCCCGCCCTATCGTCCTGCCCCCTCATCGCCCAGCCCATCTCATCGTCCTGCCCCCTCATCGCCCAGCCCACCCCTCCACCCCGCCCCCCTCATCGCCCAGCCCACCCCTCCACGCCCCATCGTCCTGCCCCCTCATCGCCCAGCCCTCCCCTCCACGCCCCATCATCCTGCCCCCTCATCGCCCAGCCCACCCCTCCTCGCCCCATCGTCCTGCCCCCTCATCGCCCCATCATCCTGCCCCCCCTCATTGCCCAGCCCACCCCGCCTCGCCCCCTCACCCCGCCCCATCGTCCTGCCCCCCTCATCGCCCAGCCCACCCCGCCCCATCGTCCTGCCCGCCTCATCGCCCAGCCCACCCCGCCCCCCCCTCATCGCCCAGCCCACCCCTCCACCCCGCCCCCCTCATCGCCCAGCCCACCCCGCCCCCTCGCCCCACCCCCCCTCCTCACTGCCCGCCCCCTCGCCCCGCCCCCCCCCTCACCACCTGCCCCCTCGCCCCGCCCCCCTCACGTCCTACAATCTCACCATGTAATAGTTATGCAGCCGGAGGGGTGTTTTCTGGGTGCTGTCTCCCACTGCCCCCTTCTCCTTCACCGTGATCCGCACCGGGTTCCTCAGGCCCGCTCGCACTAGGTTTTCCACCTCTTGTGTTTGAGTGGCTGAGAAGAGGCCCGTTCTCCGCTGTTTCGGCAAAAACCCCAGGATGACGTTCAGGCTGCAGCAACAGCAGAAAAAAAGAGTGGGGTTTCACAGGAAGGTGCAGTGGTTGTCACAATACAGCCGCAACAGTTTGTGATATTAGTGCATGAACCTTAATCATAGAACGATGCAGCGCAGGAGGCCACTGGGCCCACTGTGCTGTGCTGGCCTTGTGATTAATCCCACTGCCCCACTCTTTCCCCAGAACCCTGCACATTTCTTTTCCCTTCACGTACTTATCCAATTCTCTTTTGAATGTTACTATTGAATGCAACGAATGCAGTAATGGGCTTCTTCAGCATTCCTCGGGCCAGTGTCACAGTGGGGCTGTCAACACATTTACTGTAAAGCTCACAACACAGTTTCTAGGCTCATTTTCACAATTTTAACCTTTTCGAACTTTTCCCTATAAACAAGCGCTGGGTGATAGAAAATGAGTCCGTGTTTGCTGTAATCGGGTCTGATGATGTGTTTAGCTGAACTGTAAATGTTACTGGTGTTTTCAAGTTGTGACTGTCCATATTAGAGTGAACACAGGAAACTTGTCTGGTGTTTGTACGGAGGGGTTAACTAGTGAACTTAGGAGGCGTGGACTTTGATTAATATAGCGTGACAGAGGAACGGCGTATTGACCTGTGGATATCTTTCTACGGAACAAATACTTTCTAAGCTGTAGACTGAATTATTAATCTGTTTACCATGAGTATGACCAAAGGATCACTGCACGGATACTCCGATATCAGAAATGTTGCTCTCCAACGTTCCCTGCGAGCTGCGCTTTGTTCTGCGCGGCCTGTTAGTGCGCGGTCCCTTTAAATGTCCACACGGGGCAGGGTTTACAGTGGGGCCTGCGATGGGCGATGCTTAGTGGGGCCCGGCCCGGGCGGGGTTGACAGTGGGACCTGGGCGATGTTTACAATGGAGCCTGCGATAGGCGGGGTTTACAGTGGGGCCTGCGATGGGCGATGTTTACAGTGGGGCCTGCGATGGGCGGGGTTTACAGTGGGGCCTGCGATGGGCGGGGTTTACAGTGGGGCCTGGGCGGGGTTTACAGTGGGGCCTGCGATGGGCAGGGTTTACAGTGGGGCCTGCAATGGGCGATGTTTACAGCGGGGCCTGCGATGGGCAAGGTTTACAGTGGGGCCTGCAATGGGCGATGTTTACAGTGGGGCCTGCGATGGGCGATGTTTACAGCGGGGCCTGTGATGGGCGATGTTTACAATGGAGCCTGCGATGGGCAGGGTTTACAGTGGGGCCTGCGATGGGCAGGGTTTACAGTGGGGCCTGCGATGCGCGGGGTTTACAGTGGGGCCTGTGATGGGCGATGTTTACAGTGGGGCCTGCGATGGGCGGGGTTTACAGTGGGGCCTGCGATGGGCGATGTTTACAGTGGGGCCTGGGCGATGTTTACAGTGGGGCCTGGGCGATGTTTACAGTGGGGCCTGTGATGGGCAGGGTTTACAGTGGGGCCTGCGATGGGCAGGGTTTACAGTGGGGCCTGCGATGGGCAGGGTTTACAGTGGGGCCTGGGCGATGTTTACAGTGGGGCCTGTGATGGGCAGGGTTTACAGTGGGGCCTGTGATGGGCAGGGTTTACAGTGGGGTCTGGGCAGGGTTTACAGTGGGGCCTGGGCGGGGTTTACAGTGGGGCCTGGGCGGGGTTTACAGTGGGGCCTGGGCGGGGTTTACAGTGGGGCCTGGGCGGGGTTTACAGTGGGGCCAGGCCCGGGCAGGATTTACAGTGGGGCTTGTGATGGGCGGGGTTTACAGCGGGGCTTGTGATGGGCGGGGTTTACAGCGGGGCTTGTGATGGGCGGGGTTTACAGTGGGGCCTGTGATGGGCGGGGTTTACAGTGGGGCCCGGCCCGGATGGTGTGGGGAGGTCAGTGAGCTGCCCGGACGGGACCTTTCCCATACTCTGCAGCCTCAGAGGGAACTCTGTTACTATCCCAATTAACCAGATAGGTCTGACACACAAAGAGCTGGTTAGACTGGTCAGTGTCACTGATGGATTTACATGTTCATACACAATCTCTTTGCCCCATATTCTTTAATTATTTATTCACTTTATTTTAACCACACTAAGAGGTCAGTTAAACAGTGCACAGAGGGGGGTTTCAGGTCAATGAACTTTGTATGAACCTTGCACGGTATAAACTGTAGTTAGCCATGGCTCCGTGTTAGCATTCTCGCCTCGGAGTCAGGAAGTTGTGGGTTCGAGGCCCACTCCAGGAGCTGAGCACATAATCTAGGCTAACTGTTTGGACCGGTGCGGAGGGAGGTGCTATCTTTAAACTGCCCTCATAGATGGATTTATACATCGTAAAAGATCCCACGGCACTATTCGAAGAGGAGACGTTCTCTCCCTTCATCTGCATTACCATTTATCCCTCAACTATCATTAAAGCAGATTATCTGGCCATGTCTGTGGCAGCTTCCTGTGCCCAAATTGGCTGTCACATTCCCTTACATTACAACTGACTACACTGAGAAAAAATAAAGAACTTCATTGGCTGTAAAACACTTTGGAAGTTCCTGAGGTCATGAAAGGCACAAAATAAAGTTATTTTTTTCTTTTGACTATCCACGCTACATTATCGGCAAAGACCTTTACAGGAACTGGGGCCAGGTTAGGGGAGCAGCAGTAAAGTTAGTTCTTTGATGCAAATGACTCTGGCATTTTCTTCCATGCTTGGTTTGTGAAGTGGCATCCAAATATAAGTGGAAGGTTTAGCATGCACAGCAGCTGGACATGGAAAAGGTTTGGGAAGAGCAGGAATGATTTCCCAGGCACTGTATTAAAACAATGGAAATCCTCCGATTCACCAGGAAATCCCTGAGTGAACCCCCGAACCCTGCAAAAAACTGAACTGGTTCCTTTTGTATTTTGTTCTTGTATTTACAAGTTCAACCCTGGCTCATTGTGCTTTCCCCGAATACGTTGCTGTTGTGGTTAGGAACCATACCTTGCTTCAAATCCCAAGTCCAGAAGCCGATCAGCCTCGTCCAGTACCAAGACATCCAGAGTCTTCACACAGCTGGCGAGATCCAGTCCGTCGGCCCTCCGCCGGAACATGTCCTCCAAACGGCCAGGGGTGCCAACCACAATGTTCCCTCTGGCATATAGACACAGCAATCAAAACTTGGTCTCTTCTGTATCAATGCAAATGCTTCCTGTGCCATGTCAACTTATTACATCATTCTTTTGTTAAAAAACAGGTGGCAATCGTAACACACTCACCCAAGTCAGAAAGTCATGGGTTCAAGTCCCACTCCAGAGAATCCAGGCTGATACTCCAGGGCAGTACTGAGGGAATGCCACACTGTCGGAGGGGCAGTAACTGAGGGAGTGCCGCACTGTCGGAGGGGCAGTACTGAGGGAGTGCCGCACTGTCGGAGAGGCAGTACTGAGGGAGTGCCGCACTGTCGGAGGGGCAGTACTGAGGGAGTGCCGCACTGTCGGAGGGGCAGTACTGAGGGAGCGCCGCACTGTCGGAGGGGCAGTACTGAGGGAGCGCCGCACTGTCGGAGGGGCAGTACTGAGGGAGCGCCGCACTGACGGAGGGGCAGTACTGAGGGAGAGCCGCACTGTCGGAGGGGCAGTACTGAGGGAGTGCCACACTGTCGGAGGGGCAGTACTGAGGGAGTGCCACACTGTCGGAGGGGCAGTACTGAGGGAGCGCCGCACTGTCGGAGGGGCAGTACTGAGGGAGCGCCGCACTGTCGGAGGGGCAGTACTGAGGGAGCGCCGCACTGTCGGAGGGGCAGTACTGAGGGAGCGCCGCACTGTCGGAGGGGCCGTTAAACCAAGGCCCTATTTACTCTCTCAAGTGGACATAAAAGATCCCATGACAATACTCGAAAGAGAGCAGGGGAGTTCTCCCGGTGTCCTGGGGCCAATATTTATCCCTCAATCAACATCACTAAAACAGATTATCTGGGTCAGCTGTGTGTGGGAGCTTACTGTGCACTAATTTCCTGCCGTGTTGCCTACATTACAAGAGTGACTACACTTCAAAAGTACTCTGTTGGCTGTAAAGCGCTTTGGGACATCCTGAGGTCGTGAAAGGTGCTATAGAAATGCAAGTCTTTCTTTTGAGTTCTGTGCAGCCGCTGCCAACGTGTTTTGTGACCAAGGACGGGGAAACTCAGGACATACCCCACCAAATCCCCCAGCAGGGCTCCTTGACTCACACACACAGCAGAGATCCCAAAGCCGCAGTGCGACACCCAGCCAGCAGAACACAAATAGTTAACCTGGAAGTGTGGGGGGAAATCACGTCAGCAAACCTATAACAGTTACTACAACACACAGTAACCAGGACCCCAGTTATTAACAGCAGTGATTCTGTACAAGGAGAGACACTGACCTACAGAATTCATCACATAAACTCAGCCGAGAAACTTCTTCACACTTCGTGGCCTGTGCGGTAAGTGAACACCAAACAACTCGTAACCCAACTGTGGCATCAAAAGGAAACGATTCAAAAAGGGACGCGTGTTTGGGGCAAGTACACAAAATAGATCCTGAAACAGGAGGGAGGGGAGTGGAGGGGAGAGACTGTTATTTTCTTACCGCTAATCATCATCTGCTTAAGGCATTTGGTTGGTAAACAGCCTGGCCTGATTCAGGGTCTGTGCAGAGTTTGCAGCTGGATCACGGCTGTTGGGGACATTATAACTGGCTGGGGCGGTGAAAACTCAGCCGTATCCTTTCCATTTCTGATCACTGTCCAGAGTCAACTTCTGCAAATGGCACGGAGCCAGATGTGGCTCAGAGCGAGCTCGGCGTCGATGCCCCAGCCTGCCGACATTCACTGTCGAGCTGACACATGAAGAATGGCTGATAAGACACAGTAGTGGAGGGAGACTGTAACCTAGTGGGAGGAGGAAGACGCCACCGATTCCCAATCCTGAATGAGTACCGGCAACCTGGTGTAACCAAGTCCATCGGCTTTGTAAGTAAGGGACAAACCAACAGATTGGGCTGGAACACAGGAACAAAGATGGACAGGACAAGACCCTCTGGTCTGTCCCACACTGTTCGAGAATCAACTTACCCCTGCTTCTTGAATTTCTCAACATCTTCAATCGGATTACTCCCACCAATGAAGAGAATCTGACTGAACACAAAATGCAATGTTTATTAAGTTTGTAAATAGAATCCTTTCGCACACAAAGCCGCTCACCTTCAATTGAATGGATGATTTCCAAACGCACCTGAACTGTGGGAAGTGCACCGTGAACTGTCTCAACACCTCGTCAATTTGGATCGCGAGCTCCCTTGTTGGCGTGATAATGAGCGCCCCAACCTGGACATGGCAAGAAACACAACCACAAGTCAGTCGGCAGACCTTGGTGCAACAAAAGATTCGCATTTCTGTAGCGCCTTCCACAATCTTAGGACCCAAAGCGCTTCACAGCCAATGAAGTACTTTTTGACGTGTCATCACTGTTGTAATGTGGAAAACAAACCAGTTGCTTGTTATTCGATGGTACGATACACCACATCGCTTTCAGGACAATCTACTCGAACAAAGCTCGGATACATGGGCCCTGCTTGTCTCAAATGACCAGGAATTGCAGCAGTTGATGGTAAGTAGCTTTTCTTTTTCTTTATCAGTAAGTAACCTTTTAGCATTATTGTTGCCAAATAAAGTTAATCTAAGGGTTAAGACATGGCAGGAGAGCTCGGACACGTGTTATGCTCCTCCTGTACTATGTGGGAACTCCGGGGCGCTTCCAGTGTCCAACGACTACGTGTGCGGGAAGTGTATCCGCCTCCAGCTCCTGACAGACCGCATTGTGGCACTGGAGCTGCGGGTGGATTCACTCTGGAGCATCCACGATGCTGAGAATGACGTGAATAGCACGTTTAGCGAGTTGGTCTTACCGCAGGTAAAGGGTACACAGCCAGATAGGGGATGGATGACCAGCAGGAAGAGCAGTGCAAGGGAGGTAGTGCAGGGATCTCCTGCGGTCATCCCCCTGCAAAACAGATACACTGCTTTGGGTACTGTTGAGGGGGATGACTCATCAGTGGGGAGGGCAGCAGCAGCCAAGTTCATGGCACCGTGGCTGGCTCTGCTGCACAGGAGGGCAGGAAAAAGAGTGGGAGAGCGATAGTGATAGGGGATTCAATTGTAAGGGGAATAGATAGGTGTTTCTGTGGCCGCAACCGAGACTCCAGGATGGTATGTTGCCTCCCTGGTGCAAGGGTCAAGGATATCTCGGAGCAGGTGCAGGACATTCTAAAAAGGGAGGGTGAACAGCCAGTTGTCGTGGTGCATATAGATACCAACGATATAGGTAAAAAAACGGGATGAGGTCCTACAAGACGAATTTAGGGAGCTAAATTAAAAAGTAGGACCTCAAAAGTAGTAATCTCAGGATTGCTACCGGTGCCACGTGCTAGTCAGAGTAGGAATCGCAGGATAGCTCAGATGAATACGTGGCTTGAGGAGTGGTGCAGAAGGGAGGGATTCAAATTCCTGGGACATTGGAACCGGTTCTGGGGGAGGTGGGACCAGGACAAACCGGACGGTCTGCACCTGGGCAGGACCGGAACCAATGTCCGAGGGGGAGTGTTTGCTAGTGCTGTTGGGGAGGAGTTAAACTAATATGGCAGGGAGATGGGAACCTATGCAGGGAGACAAAGGGAAATAAAATGGAGGCAGAAGCAAAAGATAGAAAGGAGAATAATAAAATTGGAGAGCAGAGAAACCCAAGGCAAAAAAACAAAAAGGGCCATATTACAGCAAAATTCTAAAGGGGCAAAGTGTGTTAGAAAGACAAGCCTAAAGGCTCTGTGCCTCAATGCGAGGAGTATTCGGAATAAGGTGGACGAATTAACTGCGCAGATAGCAGTTAACGGATATGATGTAATTGGCATCACGGAGACATGGCTCCAGGGTGACCAAGGCTGGGAACTCAACATCCAGGGGTATTCAACATTTAAGAAGGATAGACAGAAAGGAAAAGGAAGTGGGGTGGCATTGCTGGTTAAAGAGGAAATTAATGCAATAGTAAGGAAGGACATTAGCCAGGATGATGTGGAATCGGTATGGGTGGAGCTACGGAATACCAAAGGGCAGAAAACACTAGTGGGAGTTGTGTACAGACCACCAAACAGTAGTAGTGAGGTTGGGGACAGCATCAAACAAGAGATAAGGGATGTGTGCAATAAAGGTACAGCAGTTATCATGGGCAACTTTAATCTACATATTGATTGAGCTAACCAAACTGGTAGCAACGCTGTGGAGGAGGATTTCCTGGAGTGTATTAGGGATGGTTTTCTAGACCAATATGTCGAGGAACCAACTAGAGAGCTGGCCATCCTAGACTGGGTGATGTGTAATGAGAAGGGACTAATTAGCAATCCTGTTGTGCGAGGCCCCTTGGGGAAGAGTGACCATAATATGGTAGAATTCTTTATTAAGATGGAGAGTGACACAGTTAATTCGGAAACTAGGGTCCTGAACTTAAGAAAAGGTAACTTCGGCGGTATGAGGCGTGAATTGGCTAGAATAGACTGGCAAAGGACACTTAAAGGGTTGACGGTGGATAGGCAATGCAAACATTTAAAGATACCATGGATGAACTTCAACAATTGTACATCCCTGTCTGGAGTAAAAAAAAACAAGGAAGCTGGCTCAACCGTGGCTAACAAGGGAAATTAAGGATAGTGTTAAAGCCAAAGAAGAAGCATATAAATTGGCCAGAAAAAGCAACAAACCTGAAGACTGGGAGAAATTTAGAACTCAACAGAGGAGGACTACGGGTTTAATTAAGAGGGGGAAAATAGAGTACGAGAGGAAGCTTGCAGGGAACATAAAAACTGACTACAAAAGCTTCTATAAATATGTGAAGAGAAAAAGATTAGTAAAGACAAACGTAGGTCCCTTGCAGTCGGATTTAGGTGAATTTATAATGGGGAATAAAGAAATGGCAGACCAATTGAACAAATACTTTGGTTCTGTCTCACGAAGGAAGACACAAATAACCTTCCGAATGTACTAGGGGATAGTGGGTCTAGTGAGAGGGAGGAACTGAAGGATATCCTTATTAGGCGGGAAATTGATGGGATTGAAGGCCGCTAAATCCCCGGGGCCTGATAGTCTGCATCCCAGAGTACTTAAGGAAGTGGCCCTAGAAATAGTGGATGCATTGGTGATCATTTTCCAACAGTCTATCGACTCTGGATCAGTTCTTATGGACTGGGGGGTAGCTAATGTAACACCACTTTTTAAAAAAGGAGGAAGAGAGAAAGCGGGTAATTATAGACTGGTTAGCCTGACATCAGTAGTGGGGAAAATGTTGGAATCAATCATTAAGGATGAAATAGCAGCGCATTTGGAAAGCAGCGACAGGATCGGTCCAAGTCAGCATGGATTTATGAAAGGGAAATCATGCTTGACAAATCTGGAATTTTTTTGAGCATGTAACTAGTAGAGTGGACAAGGGAGAACCAGTGGATATGGTATATTTGGACTTTCAAAAGGCTTTTGACAAGGTCCCGCACAAGAGATTGGTGTGCAAAATCAAAGCACATGGTATTGGGGGTAATGTACTGACGTGGATAGAGAATTGTTTGGCAGACAGGAAGCAGAGAGTCAGGATAAACGGGTCCTTTTTGGAATGGGAGGCCAGTGACTAGTAAAGTGCCGCAGGGCTCAGCTATTTACAATATACATCAATGACTTAGATGAATGAATTGAGTGTAATATCTCCCAAGTTTGCAGATGACACTAAACTGGGTGGCGTTGTGAGCTGTGAGGAGGACGCTAAGAGGCTGCAGGGCGATTTGGACAGGTTAGGTGAGTGGGCAAATGCATGGCAGATGCAGTATAATGTGGATAAATGTGAGGTTATCCATTTTGGGGGCAAAAACACAAAGGCAGAATATAATCTGAATGGCGGCAGATTAGGAAAAAGGGAGGTGCAACGAGACCTGGGTGTCATGGTACATCAGTCATTGAAAGTTGGCATGCAGGTACAGCAGGCGATGAAGGCGGCAAATGGTATGTTGGCCTTCATAGCTAGGGGATTTGAGTATAGGAGCAGGGAGGTCTTACTGCAGTTGTACAGGGCCTTAATGAGGCCTCATCTGGAATATTGTGTACAGTTTTGGTCTCCTAATCTGAGGAAGGACATTCTTGCTATTGAGGGAGTGCAGCGAAGGTTCACCAGACTGATTCCAGGGATGGCTGGATTGACATACGAGGAGAGACTGGATCAACTGGGCCTTTATTCACTGGAGTTTAGAAGGATGAGAGGGGATCTCATAGAAACATATAAGATTCTGACGGGATTGGACAGGTTAGATGCAGGAAGAATGTTCCCGATGTTGGGGAAGTCCAGAACCAGGGAACACAGTCTGAGGATAAGGGGTAAGCCATTTAGGACTGAGATGAGGAGAAACTTCTTCACGCAGAATGTTGTTAACTTGTGGAATTCCCTGCCGCAGAGAGTTGTTGATGCCAGTTCATTGGATATATTCAAGAGGGAGTTAAGATATGGCCCTTACGGCTAAAGAGATGAAGGGGTATGGTGAGAAAGCAGGAAAAGGGTACTGAGGGAATGATCAGCCATGATCTTATTGAATGGCGGTGCAGGCTCGAAGGGCCGAATGGCCTACTCCTGCACCTATTTTCTATGTTTCTATGTTTGCTGTGAATTCCCCGGGATATGGGGAGGGGATGGTGCTGCGGTTTATCACTTTGTCCTTTCACTTTAGGCAAACCTGGGTTTAAGTCCAGCTCCAACTTTGCTCCCAGTCAGTTGTATCGGGCGAGGATGTGTTTGGGTAATCTGACTGGATGCTACATGCGAGACATACAGCAAAGATAATTTCACGTGCTGTTAAGAGGAATACGACCACATGGAGAGCATACGGGTGGAGGCTGGGAGAGAGGAAAGTTTCTCAGACTGGAGAGATGGCAGAAGTGGCCGTCCACAGGGCTCTGTTTGGGGTCGCTCATAATTACAGAAATGATCTGGGCTTATGATCTGAGGGAACGATACTGAAATTTGCTGATGACACCAAATTGGGGGTTAGGCAAACTATGAAAGGATGCAGGGCACAAGGAGGAACGGCCAGGTGGGCAGATACAGTTCAACGAAGAAAACTGTGAAGCAAGACCCCTAGGAAGCAAGAATGGAGAAAGGAGAAAGACTTTGGCCCTGAATTTGTGGCCCCTGCCCAGGCCTTCACAGAGAGGCCCAGGACCAAAAATCTCCAAACCTCATGGATTTTTCAGATCAGAGGCATCGCCCGGAAAGCCTCCAACCGCAATTTCTGGGCCCTTAAATGGAATAGAACAGCAGAGATACAGGTCATTAAAAGGGGCAGCGCATGTCGATAAGGCCTGGAAGGTTTTATACCTAGAGGCATTGCATACAGAATACGGAGTAATGATGAACTGTACAAGGCATTAGTTCGGCCAAATAGCGCTTTTCTAGACAATTTGGGGCACCTCCTTAAAGAAAGGATTATGAGCTCAAGTCTCTGGAGTAGGGCTTGAACCCATGACCCTCTGACTCAGAGATGAGAGGGTTAACAATGATCCAAGTAACACCCCTCTCTCTCTCTGAACATTCCCTGAAATCAAATTCCAACTAATATCTATTTTACAACCAAAAAACCCTCAATTCACATGGAATGGAGAAGCTTTACTTTACGGCATGCAGGATAAATGAATCCCCGCCAGGTACAAACCTGCAGCTTCTTTAACTTCTCCTCTCGCTTTAACAGGATTTCCAAAATAGGAATGACGAAAGCCAAGGTTTTCCCACTGCCGGTTACCTGTGTTAAATGAAGACTTCAGTTTATCCAACGGTGGCAGAACATTCAACCAACAGCAGAGAGAGAATAAGGTTATCGGGCAACTTACAGCTTCTGCAGCCACATCCTTGTTGCTCATAAACAGAGGGATTGTTGCAGACTGCAAGAAAACACACAGGCAATGGGTGTTACATTCACCTTACATTTCCCTTCCTCTCCTGAAATCACTGACTCCTGCTCAGGTATTACATCCCCCTTTTGACTCAGCATCTGCTGAGCTCTGGGATTTCCTCTCTAACCCTCTCCATCCCTCACTCTTCCTATAATACGCTCCTTAAAACCTTTTTCACCAAGCTGTCCTAATATCTCCTAGTCTCAACCTCAATGGCCCCTTGTGGTAAAGCATTCCATGTTCTATTAACCCTGTGTGGAAGCACTTCTGCTGCAAATCGAGTGAATCTACTCAGTTAGTGGATGTTGGCCAGGCCTCTGCGCTCTGGGATAAGGGAAGGGAAATCAGCCGGGATTGCTTCTCTGATCACTGCCCAGTGCCTGTTGCTGGTCTCTGGAGTGAAGAACAGGATCACGCTTGTTTGTGATGCCCCCATGGTTGGATAGCCAGCCTCACTGTCGAGGCTTACACCAGCAGCACAGCCACTTGAGTGAGGTACTAAGGGAAATGGTGGAACAGAAGGACAGAGGGCAGTAACTCCCAGCCTGGGAACCCAAGCCGTTTCACTATTGGCCTCACTGTTTTTCCGCAAAACTGAGGCCGTGTTTCCGGATGATATCGCCAAGGGGCAGCATATAGATGAGAAATCGGAGGGGCCAAGGACTGACCCTTGGGGGGGGACACCAGAGGTAACGATGTGGGGGTGGGAAGAGAAGCCTTTGCAGGCGATTCTCTGGCTACAATGAGATCGATAGGAATGGAACCAGGCGAGTGCAGTCCCACCCAACTGGACGATGGTGGAGGGGCGTTGGAGGAGGACAGAGTGGTCAATTGTGTCAAAGGCTGCAGACAGGTCCAGGAGGGCGAGGAGCGATAGTTTACCTTTGTCACAGTCACAAAAGATGTCATTTGTGACGTTGATGAGAGTCGTTTCGGTTCTGTGGCAGGGGCGGAAACCAGATTGAAGGCATTCAAACATGGAGTTCTGGGAAAGATGGGCACGGATTTGGGAGGCTACAACATGTTCAAGGACTTCGGAGGGGAGAGGGAGGGAGGTTGGAGGGGAGAGGGGGAGAGGGAGGGAGGTTGGAGGGGAGAGGGAGGGAGGTTGGAGGGGAGAGGGAGGGAGGTTGGAGGGGAGAGGGAGGGAGGTTGGAGGGGAGAGGGAGGGAGGCTGGAGGGGAGAGGGAGGGAGGTTGGAGGGGAGAGGGAGGGAGGTTGGAGGGGAGAGGGAGGGAGGTTGGAGGGGAGAAGGAGGGAGGCTGGAGGGGAGAGGGAGGCTGGAGGGGAGAGGGAGGCTGGAGGGGAGAGGGAGGTTGGAGGGGAGAGGGAGGCTGGAGGGGAGAGGGAGGTTGGAGGGGAGAGGGAGGGAGGTTGGAGGGACGGAGGGTCGAGGGCTGGTTTTTGAGGAGAGGGGGACAGTACATATACAGAGGGCCCCCCGCTCCCGCGTTACCTGCACCGGGGTCATGTGAGTGAAGCCGAGCTCCCGCAGCGTCTGTAAAACCCGCGGGTGCAGCGCGGCCGCCAGACTCTCCCACACGCCGGAGGCCGCCATCTTCCTCGCGCCTGCTTCCGGTCCGTCACCACTCACCGTCCGGCCAGTTCCCGGGGCCCGCACTTTGGTTCCGCCGCAACCCCGTGCCCGGCCGCAGGGGGCGCTGCGGCTCAGGCCCCGCCCACCGATTCAATCAACACTTGATCAATTAATCCACTTGCTTTCTTTATTCATACGTTTAAAAATGACACTGATTTACAAATGTGTGACCCAATATACAAACCTTCTGATTACAAAACTTGGTTTATTTCAGATGTGTTTCCCTCCCTAAACCTCTCTTTAAGAAGCTCTTTAAAAGTTACCTCTGACCACCTTCTTAGGCAGTCCCCCGGAGTCGAAGATGTCTTGCTCCCACACGAATACGATTCTCAGTGCCGATCTACAGTCTCTGTCACAGGTGGGGCAGACCGTTGTAGAAACATAGAAACATAGAAAATAGGTGCAGGAGCAGGCCATTCGGCCCTTCGAGCCTGCACCGCCATTCAATGAGTTCATGGCTGAACATTCAACCTCAGTACCCCTTTCCTGCTTTCTCGCCATACCCCTTGATCCCCCGAGTAGTAAGGACTTCATCTAACTCCTTTTTGAATATATTTAGTGAATTGGCCTCAACAACTTTCTGTGGTAGAGAATTCCACAGGTTCACCACTCTCTGGGTGAAGAAGTTTCTCCGCATCTCGGTCCTAAATGGCTTACCCCTTATCCTTAGACTGTGTCCCCTGGTTCTGGATTTCCCCAACATTGGGAACAATCTTCCTGCATCTAACCTGTCTGTACCCGTCAGAATTTTAAACGTTTCTATGAGGTCCCCTCTCATTCTTCTGAACTCCAGTGAATACAAGCCCAGTTGATCCAGTCTTTCTTGATAGGTCAGTCCCACCATCCCGGGAATCAGTCTGGTGAACCTTCACTGCACTCCCTCAATAGCAAGAACGTCCTTCCTCAAGTTAGGAGACCAAAACTGTACACAATACTCCAGGTGTGGCCTCACCAAGGCCCTGTACACCTGTAGCAACACCTCCCTGCCCCTGTACTCAAATCCCCTCGCTATGAAGACCAATATGCCATTTGCTTTCTTAACCACCTGCTGTACCTGCATGTTGGAGGGACGGGTGGGTGGGGTGCTTGGATTGTCGTACGGTCCTTTCACTGTTTGCGCTTGGCTTCCGCGTGCTTCCAACGAAGAGACTAGAGGTGTTCCGCGCCTTCTTGGATACTTTGCCTCCACTTTGAGCAGTCTTGGGACCAGGATTCCCAAGAGTCAGTGGAGACGTTACATTTTTTCCAAGGAGGCTTTGAGGGTGTTCTTGAAGCGTTTTCTCTGCCCTCCTGGGACTCACTTGCCGTGACGGAGCTCGGAGTAGAGTGCTTGTTTCAGGAATCTAGTATCGGGCATGAGAACAATGTGGCCCGTCCATCGGAACTCATTGAGCATGGTCAATGCCTCGATGTTGGGGATGTTGGCCTGAGAGAGAAAGCTAACGTTAGGGCATTAATCCTGCCAATGGATTTGCAGAATTTTGTGGAGGCAGAGTTGGTGGTACTTCTCCAGTGTTTTGAGGTGCCTGCTGTACATAATCCAAGTCTCTGTAGTATACAGGAAGGCGGGTATCACTACTGCCCTGTAGACCATGAGCTTGGTGTCGGGTTTGAGATCCTGGTCTTCGAACACACTTTTCCTCAGGCGACTGAAGGCGTTGTTGGACTTTGTTGTCGATGTCCGTCTTTGCTGACAGGAGGCTCCCAAGGTAAGGGAAGTGGTCCACATTGTTCAAGGTCTCATCATGGATCTTGATAATCGGGGGGCAGTGCAGTATGGCGGGGGCAGGTTGGTAGAGAACTTTTGTCTTAATGATGTGTAATGTAAGGCTCAGACTCTCGTACGCTTTGGTGAATGTGTCAACAATGGTTTAGAGTTCGGCCTCCAAATGTGCTCAAATGCAAGTGTCATCTGCATACTGTAGTTTAAAGACAGAGGTTAGATCAATCTTGGATCTGGACTGGAGGCGACGGAGGTTGAACAGTTTCCTGTTTGTCGTGTAGATTCGGTCCACTCCAGTGGGGAGCTTGTTAAAGGTGAGATGGAGCATTGCAGCGAAGAAAATTGAGAAGAGCATTGGTGCAATGACACAGCCTTGCTTGACCCCAGTCTGCACTTGTATTGGGTCTGTGGTGGATCCGTTGGTCAGGATCACGGCTTGCATGTCATCGTGAAGCAGGCAGAGGATGGTGACAAACTTTTGAGGTCAGTCAAATTTGAGAAGGACACTCCATAATCCCTCATGGTTGACAGGGTCGAAGGCCTTTGTGAGGTCAAAGAAGGTCATGTACAGATGTTGATGTGGCTCCCTACATTTTTCTTGGATATGTTGCGCGGTGAAGATCATGTCCGTTGTGCCCCTTAGTGGGCGGAATCGGCATTGCGACTCTGGGAGGAGCTCTTCAGCCACTGGGAGACAGCGATTGAGGAGGATTCTTGCGATGATTTTCCAAAGCACACATGATTTTCCATGGCTCCGTAATTACCGCAATCGGACGTGTCACCTTTCTTGAAGATGGTCATGATTACAGCATCTCTGAAATCCCCTGGCATGCTCTCCTCCATCCAGATAAGAGAGTTTTTGGTCACCTGCCTTCATTTCTCCTTGTGTGGCTCAGTGTCCATTTATTTTATCTTATAATACTCCTGTGAAGCGGCTTGGGATGTTTTACTACTATAAATACAAACAGAAAATGCTGGAAATCTCAGCAGGCCAGGCAACATCTGTGGAGAGAAACAGAGTTAATGTTTCAGATCTGTGACTCTTCTTCAAAACCTGAATCCGATCACGGACCTGAAACGTTAACTGTTTCTCTCTCCACACCTGCTGAGATTTCCAGCATTTTTATTTCAGATTCCAGCATCCGCAGTATTTTGCTTTTGTGTTATATAAATACAAGTAGTTGTTGTTATTTACCCTCTATTCACCTTATTTTCCTGAACCCCTGTTACTACCCTATATTCCTTAGAATACACCTGTAAAAGGTGGAGACAGTTAGTTCAGGCCTCCCTTTCTTGCATCCAATCACAATTGGGGAAAGCCTGATATCCTCTTCTATCCCATCAGCTAAATGGTGAGAAGGTACAGAAGACAAACACTTTTTTGCTGGAAATATATATATTTTTTTCTACTTGTCCCCATCTTAAAATCTTCTTCAGTCAACATATTAAACCATATCTGCTCAGTGACCCTTAGAACAGACTATCACTCTGGTTTTAAAGTGGGGACAATGTTGATGGCTATCACCCATAAAATATCAGTTGCAACAACTTATATCGATCATAAATGCCACTCCTGACATTTCTGTAATGTTGGCAATGCTGATCATCTGAACTTCATAATTTATAGGAAAGATTACAGCACAAAATGAGGCCATTTAGCCCACCATGCTGTGCCAACTCTTTAAAAGTGCTACCCACTTAGTCCCATTGCCCAGCCCTTTTCATTTTTTCAAATATTAACCCACTTCCCTTTTAAAAGCGAGAATGGATTTGCTTCCACCACTGTTTCTGGTAGAGCATTGCATGTCTTATCAACCTTCTGAGTAAAAGGAATCTAAAAACCTCTCCCTTCGCTCTATTGATTATAAATTTATGTCCTCCAATACGTCTCCAATATAAAAACCCACATTTAAAGAAGAAATAAAAACAGAAAATGCTGGAAATCTCAGCGGGTCAGGCATCATCTGTGGAGAGAAACGGTGTTAACGTTTCAGGTCCCTTCATCAGAACTGGATCTTATAAAGAAGAATATTCACCACAACTTTTGAGAAATCAAGGTGAAGATCCAAGGGTCAGACGTCAGGATCCACCAAGGTTGAAAAGAGAAAATGGTAAGGCCAAGGAAACACTGGGATGTCAGCAGTTTTGAGATCAAGAAAATTATGAACCAAGAGTAGGAAACTGCAAAGTCTTGATTTCAAAACAGCAAAAATGTAAGGAGAACCAGCTAAGAGGATGGACCACTGGAAGAAACATAGTGGTTATGTTACTGGACCAGTAATCCCGAGGCCCAGACTAATGATCCAGAGACGCAAATTCAAATCCCACCACAGCAACTGGGGAATTTAAATTCAATTAATTAAATAAATCTGGAATAGAAAGCTAGTATCAGTAATGCTGACAATGAAACTACCGGATTGTCTTAAAAATCCATCTGGTTCACTAATGTCCTTTTAGGGAAGGAAACCTGCCGTCCTTACCTGGTCTGGCCTATATGTGACTCCAGACCCACCGCAATATGGTTGACTCTTAACTGCCCTCTGAAATGGCCCAGCGAGCCACTCAGTTGTACCAAAACTATAATCCACATGGACTGCAGATCACATGGCTCCGGTTGGGGTGGAATGTAGAATGTTTCAGTATAAGGGGTGTCACAGTTGTGTGAGGCGGACTGGTTGGGCTGGGTGCTCTTTACCTTTCCATCGTTGTTCATAGGTTTATATGTAACCTTTGGGGCTACTGACTAAGGGCCGTGTGACTCTTTGTTGGCCGGCGTGTACACGATGGGCCGAAATAGCCTCCTTCTGCGCTGTAAATTTCTATGTTTCTAAGAAGGCAGCTTACTACCGCCTTCTCAAGGGCAACTAGGGATGGGCAATAGTGATGCCCACATCCCATGAATGAAAAAAGAGTAAAGTTTAAAGGAGCACATAGTGTTAATAAAATAGGAAGTGGTCATAACAATTGTGACAGAGAGTTCATCTTTCCAAAAAACGTTGTTATATCCTGCCTCGGATTGTGAGGGAAGAGTTAGAACAGTCTCTGTGGTTCCAAGTCTTAGGCACACAGGCTTTAGAGAATGAAAGTATTAAGAAGCCCAGCAAGGTGAGATCAGAGGAGATAGGCCAAAAATATCAAATAGATGATTGAGTGGAATAATAGTTAAGCTTGCAAAAGATACAAAAGAACTACTAACTAAATACCATTGTCCTTTGTAGTGTTGAGATGGTGTGGATTGGGGAAAAGGAGGGAAGGAGTGAAGAAAGATGAGAATTATGAAGCAGTGAAGGGATGGGCAACAGAATGGATGAAAAAAAAATGAAAAACTGAAATAGTAAATCAAGAAGTTGTCCAGACATTTTCTTTATTTAACATTTCAATATTTTATTACTAAAAAGAGCAGCTGGTCCAGATCTGCTTCATTTCAGCTCCCACAGCACACTATACAAAACCTGATCAGTAAAAAAAGGATTTCACTTTCAGATATTGGAATCAGAATGCTTAAAAAAAGCAGACACACATTGGTAACTAGTGAACGCATCCAATCTTGTAAACTTGAACGGGCAACTTTATTACAAGCTCTATTTGTTACAGAAATTAACTTCCAATGCTCATGTAATGATTTTGCGAGTATATGGAGGGAGGCTGCACTGAAGCAGGTGTAAGTACATTCCACTGGTCAAAGATTCAAGTTCTGGGATCATCAAACAGCACTAGCTGTTGGGCCTCAAATTCTGAACTATATTGGCTTGGCTCAGTAGTCAAGAGTCTCTTAGCAAATCGCACCTTTCGACCGAGAGCTCAATAATGCATCGCATTCCAAAGCAGGGAAGCTCTCCCTGGTGCCAATATTTATCCCTCATCCAAGATGATCTGGTCATCATCACATTGCTGTTTGTGGGGCTTTGTTGTGCACAATTTGGCTGTCGTGTTTCCTACATTACAACAGTTACTACATTTCAAAAATACTTCAAGTACTTTAGGGTGTCCTGAGGTTGTGAAAGGCGTAATATAAATGCCAGTTCGTTTTCTTTCTTTAAAGCTGTATCGCTTATCAATGAATAGCAGTTACTTCAAGACATATTGAGCAACAACCTGTGGTCTGAATACTCACTCTAAAGTGATGCATGGTTGCTGAGCTAAACAGGCTGTGGTAAACAAGTCACAGTAACCATGAGGCTTCAGTGGGATAGTAATCGAGACCAGGGCAAGATTCTCGAGGTGTGACTGGCGGCCAGCTTATTAGTTTCCATTTCGAGTCTCCCAATTTACTCATCACTCCTGAAAGTAGTACCTTAAGCTGAGCTACAACTTCATCAGTACGTACACCCTGCAATACCTTGTTACAATGAGCAGTCAGAGGCGAGTTGCAGTAGGGTTCTAGGACCAGAGAAAGTCATCACGGCTGAGCCTGATCCTGTCCTCACCCAATGTCCATCGCAGCACGGTCTCAGGGCAAGAACTCCAACTGATGAAGCCCGCGGGGACAGAGGGCAATGGCTGTGGTTCCATTACTGTCCCCAAATATCAGCTAATGCAGCACACACCACGGCTCAAACCATTCGGAACTGTGTGGCTTGAACACTCACAAGAGAATCCTTCCCATATTAAATGTGCTGACATCGCAAGTTTGTTAATTTTATTACAAAGGTCACTGAAAGGCCTACTGACCATCATCAATGACCAGAATATTGAAAGAAGGACAGTGCCATAGGCCAGAACATTGTGTTCAAACAAAGTAAGTGGAGGATGGAATTATTAGAATAAGGAAAATCAGCAATGCATTTCAGAATCTTAAGTGAAAGGTTTTAAAATCTCGTCGTAAAAATCTGCATCAGAAAAAGGATGGCAAAATCCAGTGCCGTGCATTTTGGACACATCCCATTGCTCATTCTTTTGGCCTAGCAAATTCAACAAGATTGTCCCAATTTACTGTAAATTCCTTTAATGCATATATTTCTCATTTGCAAGTACACTTTTGTGGAAATTAATACAAATAGGATTGGAATTCAATTCTATCAATTGAGTGGTTACCACAATCTAGATACCTGTCACTGTACTGAAGCTTTCAAAGTTGGAAGACCAAGGTGTGTTTGTGGAGGCAACTGTACAATAGTTGAAAAATGTTATTAAATAGACGAAGCTCTGGTTAATAACCACAATTGCAGGAACCAGCTCAATTGCAGCACTAATCCTAGCATCGGTAAAGAGAGACGGTGAGCATTTCAATGTTTTGCTCTTCATCAGGATTGTACCCCCAAACATCGACCCGCTTCTCTTCACTATTTCTAGCGTTTCAGATTCCCAGTGTTTGCAAGTTTTCTGCCCCCCCACCCAGATTGGAACTAATTTGACCAACTTTATTCCGAGACGTAGTAAAACTGCAGCCGCGGCACTGAATAAAACAATCATTGTGTGTCTACCCTTAGTGATTCCCACTGTATCACCAATCCAATGACATTTGCCATTTAAAATTCCGGACTTTCAGCAACCATATTAATACTGACTCAAAATCAGGCACAGATCTGCTGGCTTTCATCAGGGAGATGAGGGGGGTGGTGGGGATGGTCTTTTCCGCATACAGCACTGGTTGGCTCTTGAAAGGTACCAGCAGCTGGAGCCCATTGGATCATTCCGTTTAAATTCCTACCAACAAAGCAGCACGTTACAAAGTACATCCAAAATTATTAAATAAAAAAAAGAATAGGGCCACAAGATTTGGCAAGTTTTTTTTATATATATACTGTTTCCCCTTGAATTAAAAAATCATTTGGAATTTTGTTTTGTGTAATGATGTGCGACTGCTGAAGTACAGCTGCCAACACGTTTACAAAGGGCAGAATACAAACACGTAGATCCTCCGCACCACGTCAATCTTTCACAGAGAATGTTGCATTAATTACTCATTGGCTCGGGGTCATTTTATTGGAGAGACACTTTCGACTTTAATTTACATCATCAAATCACATCCGATCCATTTAAGATGTGATGTTACACAAACATTTTGAAAAAAAAATTGGCAGACAGCAGAATTTCTTTTACGGTGAAGTTTTATAAACCTGTTCTTTTGAAAGTCACACAATCCCACAAGTTTCATTCCATCCAAAGTCCTCCCAGGCAGAGTGTCCACCAGCCAAACCCCATGTCAGTGCAGACATACACTGGTCCAAAGTAAAGTTCAGATAGCATTTATTTATACAATAATGTTCCCAGCCACTGAAAACCTGCAACCTTTTCAAAACGACCGTGGTGATAAGCAGCTTGGACTGGCAGTGTGAATATTCATTTTCCACCGTAAACTCGAATTCCAGAAGATTTAAAAAAATTTTTAAACCCGCTTTTGTGAGTTTAATATCAGCTGGAACATTTTTTTTATATATATATATATATATAATATATAAAAATGACACCCTCCCCACCCCCCCAAAATCCCTTCGCTGTTCCTGGGAGTTTTATTCATGGTTTTACAATGCTTCAGTTAACGAGGAAACTCACGCCAATAGCTTCACAAATATTCTGAGGCCCAGAAACCAAAGATGGCACCGGCAACAACAAACCGTCGGTTACACCACAGCCGATGATTAGACAGCCATGTCCGCTGGAAAGGTCACAGGTCGTCGGAGAGGAGTTAACAAACCAGGTGCAATCAGGCCGCTGTGCGAGCCACGACACAGGATTATTTTAACCAGCTGCATTTCTGGAATCAAGTAGCATTCTCTTTATTTTGAATGTAAATAAAAGAAACCGTGATAGCGAGGCGGAAAGTTGTGGGTTTGTGGAGCTTCATGTGCTGTACCTACGGTCTGCTGCCCTAAAGTAACACAAGTTGACCTCTTAAACACGAAGATAAACCAGAACTGTAAATAAATTGTACAAAATTGTTGTGAAAAGATTTTCAAAAGACCAAGTAAAAGCAACTTTTTCACACCAGTCATGTCTTAATCAGCAACCCACACACCTGATGCTTTTCCTTTTAGTTTGCAGTTTAAGCCCATCATCAATGTTACCAATTAATTACAGCGAAGCAAATAAAAAGCGTATTTATATGGATTTTTATAAAAACATCCACATCTATAACAAATCACCAAACCCCCAGAGGCAAATTTGGTTCCAGTGGTGAAAACGGGTAATGAAAGGAGAAAGAAAACCGGGTGCGACAACAGGAAGGTGGCTGGACAGGGTTACAGTTAATCTATACCTCAGGTACTAAACTAATCGTAAATTTGCAGAAATCCTCCACAGAAATGCACAGCCACTTTAAAAAACATAGCTGTAGGGAACCACTAATATTCCAAAAGGCAGGAGATCTATATACAGCATTGCAAACAAATTAACTTGCTTACACGCTGTAATAGAAATGCTTTAAAAGCATTAGGGGGGCTTGTGTGTTATTTGGATCCCTTTCAGAAACCGATCTGAAATGTTTTGGAGCATCAAAAATCCCCTACAATGCAACTTGTGGCCTCTGCAAATTATCTCAAACCCACAGACTCCCAACATTATACTACAAAGGGTTTTAAATAAACAGCAGTAAGTGAAAACCGTTAAGTGCCTGGAAGGTTTTCAGTCAAGTGACAAAGTAATAAAAGCTGTTGTGACCAGATACTTTTCAGATTGTGGATCCGATGCTGAACTTCTACACGGGGCTGCTAGACAACCCTTCGGACTTCAAAAAACCTCTTCAGATAGTAGATCTGTCCCAGCGTCATGGCAACTAGTACCAGAGCTTCAAAGAAAGACCAGAGGACCACTCTGCTGTTTGTGTTGTCATTGACTGCAGAGAAAACACAACAGAATAAATTGGACTGACCCAGCGCACAATTAACAATGCTGCTACAAAATCACAGTAAAAACCAACAGATCACACTTGGCCAGCAACACCGACAGTTTTGTTTTAAAATCAGGAGATGACATTGATTCATTCACTCCAATTCACAAATTCTTGTCAGCCTTCTCTTCTTCAAACAGAAAGTTTCTTGTCTAGTCCTTCTGCCACATGTTCTCCTACAGGTAGTGCTTCAATGGCATGTTTCCGGATTTCTGCCACTTTGTAACGAGCTCTTAAGATGGACACAAGGGCAGAAAGTGACTTTCCTGTTACTTCCCATTAGGAATCATCTACCTACAATGACAGTCAGGGGCTCATCGGAATGGCGTGGTAGCCTAGTGGTTATGGCACTGGACTACCAACCCAGAGATTGAGTTCAAATCCCACCATCGCAAGTTGGGAAATTATTATTAAATCTGGTGAAGTGTGGTCTGGCCAGAAAAAGTGACAATGAAAGTAGCCACATTGCAGTAAACCCCCTGGTTCACCAATGTCCTCAGGGAAGGGAACCCATCACACCTACTCGGTCTGGCACACATGTAACTCCAATCCCACACAAGATTGACTCTTAATTACCTTGGTGGATAGGGCAACAAATGTGGCCTCCCCAGCACTGCCCATATCCCGAAAATGAATAAACAAGCTAATGGTGGAACCCGAATCCACCACACATCGAGACACCAAACAAACCTGAGGCCGGGGGGCCGCTTGGGCGGGGAGGGCAGGGAGCAGAAGGTCTACACTTCAATCATCAAGCTGGGTTATTAGCCAATCTCAACCGAGGCAGCAGCTGGCCTCAATGACTCAGTGTGGGAACAGGAGAATCGCCTTGTGTTCCCACCACGGCTTAACAAGTAACACGTGCCTGCCTGGATAGAACTGGGCTGAGCCACGCTACTCTGTATAAAATAGACTGCCCACCCGGAGCCCAGTACTCGAGGACACCAGGAGAAGTCACATCCCCCAGAAGGGGAGAAGAGGAGAGCACAAAGCCAAAGAGGTGTACGTACTTGCTCTGTGTATTCTCTCGCGCACCTCCATGTATTCCTGTTCATGCTTCACCGCTGTCATGGCCACAGCCAGTTCATTGATCATCTCTTCTAACTTGTTCTGGTGAGCTTTATGAACAAACAACAAGATCAGTGTGCAACCTCCTCCGTCATGCAGCATTATGTTTGGTCCGTCAAAGCCATTCCTCATAGCAAACAGCCAATTTTCTAAAGCTCCAAAACTTGCAAGTGCTCTCTCAAAAATAACTAGCAGGACCCAGCATGAAATAGACTGGAAAATATTGCAAAATGAAGAAAGTTAAAAGGGACACATTTGGAAGGCAGAATGCCATATGTTTTTCAAATGGCAAGCACAAATTTCAAATTGGTTATAAAATACAAATGGCTCAAAAGAAATCAGATACAACTGCACATCTGATTAATGTCACGGTAACATTCCACCTCTGCTGTCCAAGGCTTAAAAATTAATCGCATGTTTAGGAATTATTTTAATAAGATAGTAAGATCAATGAGCAGCAAAAGAATATTAATCTGAGCAGCAAGCTTTAGAGTACAAAAAGTAACAGTTGCTGTTCAATATTCACAATTAAAAACAAACACTCAAGGTGACCCAAGATGCCACTGAGACTCTTGCATCCACAAATGCTTTTAGCTGTGATTTAAGGTGATAGTTGAGGAAGATTCTACAGCTGGTAGCTCTGCAGTTTTACTGCAAATACTTCCAAAATGTCAGCAAAAACTCCCAATTTTCAAATGTTGTCTAAATCCCTGGGTTAGTATCGTTAGCACAAACAGCCATCACACAACACTGGAAACATTGACACTATGATTCCTACAATGGAGAGACAAAGAATTCATTCACAAATACAAAACGGAGATTCCAAAAGCCTATTTGCATTAGCCAGGAGTTTAAGGAAACTACAAAACAGAGATAAGAGACAGCAGAAAGACTCATTAAAAATGTTTACTGGTAGACGTACCATCCCAAGTATCCCCACCACCTGAAGGAAAGGGTAAACAGAAGGACACGGGATAAATAAAAGTTCGAAAGTAAAGCAACAGTAAGCAAAAGGGAAGAGTGAGTGAAAATCAAGGTGCTTTGATAGTGCACTGGCACCTCTGGGTCCTAGAGGTGTGGGTCTTGTGCCACTGTACGACCCTGGGATCACCAACAGGGTCTCCGACCTTAAACCTCTCGGCAATTTTACATCAGCCGCTGCTCAAGACTCACACTCCAGCGTCCCAGAAGCAATTGCACAGGTGTGTGCGCTATAAAAGCGGCGACAACCGATTCACAAATGATTACACAGCGAGTAGACTATTGTAATGTGCAGCTTCAAACTATAAAATAAACAGGATACTTGTTAAGATGCCAAACAAAAGAAACAAAGGCGAAGACCACAAAAGAACAGGTTTCTCAAGTGAAATCAGACGTTTACATGCAGTAGTAAGAAGTTTTAAAAACGTGTTCTATCTGTTCATAATCCAGACCCACACGAGGGAAATCTGGCAGATTATGAATTCTCAGATGCCTATGTCACAGAGCGGCTGCATTTAACTATTTGACACAGGCACTTTCAAACAGCAGCTGAAGTTCCGATTTATATAAGGATGTGCTGATTTGTACTGCCAAAATGGCCACCATACTCCACCCTTTGTCTATGATTGGTCCCCTTGGAGGATAAGCAACACACTGAAGTTTCACTGGAATGTGCAACTGGAACCGCCCATTCCAAGCTCTCACTGACTTTGCAAATTGTAACTCGATCCACTTTGACTTCCTGAAGTGACAAAGGACAGAGTTCCCCAGAATACAGCGAGGGCCAGTCAAAGTGCCTTAACCCAGTCCACGTGCGTGCCTCTCCCAGCCTCTTTGTCTCTCTCTCTCTCTCTCTTTCCTCCCCCCCCCCCCCCCCGGCCTCCCTCTCTCTACCCCCTCGGCCTCCCTCTCTCCACCCCCCCCCACCCCCCCGCCCGCGCCTCGCTCTCTCCACACACCCCCCTTCCCCCGCCCGGCTCTCTCTCTCTGCACACGTGCGCGCACTCCCACCCCTCTCTCTCTCTACCCACTTGGCCTCCCTCTTTCTCTCTCACCCCCACCCCTCCCTCTCTCCCTCCCTCTCTCTCCCCAACCCCCTCTCTCTCTCTCCTCCTCCTCCTCCTCCTCCTCCCCGCCCTCCTCCTCCTCCTCCTCCTCCTCCTCCCCCTCCTCCCCCCCGCCCTCCTCCTCCTCCTCCCTCCCTTCCTCCACCAGCCTCTCACTTACTCTCTGCTTCAGGCCCTCTGGAGAGGTGGGGAGGAGAAAGCGAGCAGGAGCCTCAGGTCCTGGTTCTCAGCACCACATGGATGGAATGATTCGGGCCGGGAGGGGGTGGGGGAGGCAGAGCTTGACAGGGGCAGGGCCTGTCGCATGTCTGTCAAAAAAAAGTGCAGTACAAATAGTTACATCGTTTATATAATGGGTCAGAAAATGTTACACCTGATGAAATAGACTTACTGAAAATAAATTTGAATATACCTTCAGAAATTCACATCAGATATTACCCCATTGTTTGAACCCTGCTCAAATCTCACACTGTACAATATCGATTCAGCATCATAAGCAGTCCCTCAGAATCAAGGGAGACTTGCTTCCACTCCTGAAGTGAGTTCTTTGGTGGCTGAACAGTCCAATATAAGAGCCACAGCCCCTGTCACAGGTGGGACAGACAGTCGTGGAGGGAAGGGGTGGGTGGGATTGGTTTGCCTCACGTTCTTTCCGCTGCCTGCGTTTGATTATCGATGAATTATCGATTAATTCCCATATTAATATAATATGCCTGCACATGCAGAATTCTACCAGGAACACGGACATCTTTGTTACATTTCGATGGAAAAATGTAGTTAAAAAAAAAATCTGGAAAAATGAAAGTTGGCATCTGTAAAAGTGACCATGAAGCTGTGCAATTGCTGTAAAATCCCAACTGGTTCACTAATGTCCTTCCGGGAAGGAAACCTGCCGTCTTTACCCGGTCTGATCGATATGTGACTCCAGTCCATCACCAATATGATTGATGCTTACTTGCCCTCAGAAGTGGCCTACAAGTTCCTCTGCATCAAACCGCTCTTTGCAGCGGTTCAAGGAGAAGACTCACCACTGTCTTCTCAGGGCAACTAGGGTTGGGCAATAAATGCCGGCCATTCCAGCGATGCCCACATCCCAAGAATTAATTTTTTCAATCATTTTATAGTTCATAGGAAGCTTTAGTGCTTTGCCTTCACTGTTCCTGCAGTGAACATCAGTGTATCAGACAGAGAGAAGTGAGCAACTGGCTACAAAGAAAAGCAAACAGATTAAAGCAGATCGAAAATAATGCTCAGTGCTAAATAGTGAAATCTGTAACTGCAAATCCATCACTAAAAGCATGTAACACAAGCTGGAGTGAGTGCAGAAAGGGGCAAGGCGGACTCTAACGGGGCGATGCTGGAGGACAGGATTGGAGGAGTTTAAGACTGTGGTCCGTCGAGAGAAAGTACTAAAAAAGGCGGAAACCACATCAAGGAATATAATATATAATTTATTAAGCGGGATATTTAAGATGAAGCGGTGCCCGGGGCAGGGGGGGGGGGGGAAGGTGGCGGTGGGGGGTGGGGGAAAGACAGGAGAAAGAGAGGGTCCCGGTACCTGGGCTTGGGGGGGGGCGCACGTCGCAGTGCTGATGGGAGGAGGGATGAGCTTCACCAGACAGCCTTTTTCTTTTTGACTTTCCCTCCAAGTTCAAGTTGCCTTTTAATTTAGGCAAAATAATTGTTAACTTCAAGCATCATATAACACCCCAAGTGTGAAAAACCATTTGATTGTGTGCTGTTGTAATTCTCAATAGACCCAGTTAATCAAAAAGCAAATCTCCAATGCGCACCCGCCCTTTGTTGGAGTTACAAATCCTTGTCCCCCTGGCGAGAGTAAAACCCCACCTTCTGTCTCCATGTCATGTCCTTTCGGTGCCTCTCCAATGTCGATGGTGAACATCACTATCTTGGGGGTCATAGTGGACATTCTGTTGCTGAAACAGAATTTATACGTTCCGTCCATGTGTGCAGCGAATGTGTACTTCCCACTGGACTCCCGGTCCCCCTTATAAATATTTTTACCATCTGGTCCAGTTATCTGCAAAAAACAAAAATAGATAGCCAAATGCATCACAAGTTCTGGCAAGTGTGAAACTTGCGTTTACAGTACACGCGGAAGGCAACGTGCACAGAAACCCATAACCGTTATAATGATTCTTCAAAACAAGCCAGTGAGACGTCCATACAGGTAGTTTGGTTGCCCGAATGCACTCTGTCCTCAAAGGGACACACCCAAACAGCCAAAGCCAAGGGTTAGGAGCCTCCAAGTGTATGCAGGGGTACTGATGGGAGTTTAACTCGCTAAATCCACACAGCCTACCAGCAGGGGGCACTGATAAATCGCCTGCCACTTGTCCAGTTCAGACAACCCTGTCCGCTCGGACACGAGTTTTCAGGGTTATCTGGCGCTGACTGGGAAGAATCCCAACCCCCTTCCAGGTTCCAGTCGTGAGCCAGGCTGGCTGTTTAATCACCAGCGCCCTGCACCCGTCTGTCAGGTATTGCAATTCCTAGTCTGCCAGAGAATCATCTTATTGGCAAGGGAGTCACTTTGGAGCCACTTCAAACCCAAAGAGACCCCACTTAGCCAGCCCTCAGTAAAAGTCACTCGTTATCCAGAGCTATATATTAAAAATCTTTCATCTGAATGCAGTGAGAGTGTCGCGGTGCAGGGAGGGGGAGTCAACTTTTTATATTACAGCTGTGTGTGGAGGGGGGGTGGGAAGAGCTATAGTGGTAGGGGACTCGATAGTCAGGTGAGCAGACTAGCGTTTCTGCAGCCGCAAACGTGACTCCAGGATGGTATGTTACCTCCCTGGTGCCAGGGTCAAGCATGTCACTGAGCGGCTGCAGAGCATTCTGGGGGATGAGGGTTAACAGCCAGAGGTCATAGTCCACATCGGTGCCAACGAGATAGGTAGGAAGAGGTCCTGCAGGCAGGGTTTAGGGAGCTAGGAGATTAAAAACCAGGACCTCAAAAAGATAGTAATCTCCGGATTACTCCCAGTGCCATGAGCTAGTGAGTTCAGAAATAATAGGATAGAGCAGATGAATATGTGGCTGGAGAGATGGTGCAGGTGGGAGGGCTTTAGTTTCCTGAGGCATTGGGACTGCTTCTGGGGGAGGTGGGACCTGTACAAGCCGGACAAGGTTGCACTTCAACAGAGCCGGGGGGGGGGGGGGGTCTGCTAGTGCTGTTGTGGAGGGTTTAAACTAGCTTGGCAGGGGGATGGGAACCTGAAAATAGATTCAGTAGGGAGGGGAGTAAAGCTGGAATTAGAAAGCAAAAATAAAGTAAGTGAATTTGAAGGAGAGAGGAAACAAACAGGAAAAAAGGGTATAACACAAATTTTAAAACACTTTGTCTAAATGCACGTAGCATTTGTTACAAAATAGATGAGTTGACGGCACAAATTGAGACAAATGGGTATGATCTGATGAGCATTACAGAGACGTGGTTGCAAGGTGGCCAGGACTGGGAATTAAATATTCAGGGGTACTTGACAACCCGGAAGGACAGACAGAAAGGAAAAGGAGGTGGGGTAGTTCTATTGATAAAGGATGGAATCACTGCAATAGTGAGAAAAGCTTTTAGCTCAAATGATCAGGATGTTGAAACAGTTTGGGTGGAGATAAGGAATAATAAGGGAAAATGTTATTGGCGGGCGTAGTTTATAGGCCCCCCTAACAGTAGTAACTCTGTTGGTCGGAGCATAAACCAGGAAATAGTGGGGGCTTGTAAAAAGGCAACAGCAATAATTATGAGTGATTTTAACCTCCATATTGATTGGACAAATCAAATTGGTCTGAGTAGTCTTGAAGAGGGGTTCATAGAGTGCGTAAGGGACGGATTCATTGAGCAGTATGTAACGGAATCAACCGGGGGGCAGGCTTAGACCTGGTCCTGTGTAATGAGACAGGATTAATAAACAATCTCCTAGTAAAGGATCCCCTTGAAATGAGTGATCATAGCATGATTGAATTTCAAATTCAGATGGAGGATGAGAAAGTGGGATCTCTAACGCGTACTAAGCTTAAATAAAAGGAGACTATCAAGGTATGAGGGCAGAGTTGGCTAAAGCGGACTGGGAAAATAGATTAAAGTGTACGGTTGATGAACAGTGGTGTACATTTAAGGAGATATTTCACAACTCTCAAGAAAAATATATTCCAGGTGAGGAGGAAAGGGTGCAAGATGGTGTTCCTGATGTTGGGGAAGTCCAGAACCGGGGTCACAGTCTAAGGATAAGGGGTAAGCCATTTAGGACCGAGATGAGGAGAAACTTCTTCACTCAGAATTGTGAACCTGTGGAATTCTCTACCACAGAAAGTTGTTGAGGCCAGTTCGTTAGATATATTCAAAGGGGAGTGAGATGTGGTCCTTACGGCTAACAGGATCAAGGGGTATGGAGGGAAAGCAGGAATGGGGTACTGAAATTGCATGATCAACCATGATTATATTGAATGGTGGTGTAGGCTCGAAGGGCAGAATGGCCTACTCGTGCACCTATTTTCCATGTTTCTATGAGAAAAGAGAGCCATCCGTGGCTAACTGAAGAAATAAAGGACGGTAACCAATTAAAAACAAGAGCATACAAAGTGGCCAAAATTAGTGGGAGGACAGAAGACTGGGAAGCTTTTAAAAGCCAGCAAAGAATGACTAAAAAATGATTACGGGAAGATAGACTATATAAAGTAAACTAGCATGAAATATAAAAACAGATAGCAAGAGATTCTATAGGTATATAAAAAGGAAAAGAGTGGCTAAAGTAAATGTTGGTCCCTTAGAGGACGAGACCAGGGAATTAGTAATGGGGAACATGGAGATGGCAGAAACTCTGAACAAATATTTTGTATCAGTCTTTACAGTAGAGGATACTAACAATATCCCAACAGTGGATCGTCAAGGGGCTATAGGGGGGGGAGGAACTTAACACAATCACAATCACTAAGCAGGTGCTACTCAAAGATAATGGGACGAAAGGCAGATAAATCCCCTGGACCTGATGGCTTGCATCCTTGGGTCTTAAGAGAAGTAGCGCAGGGATTGTGGATGCATTGGTCGTAATTTACCAAATTTCCCTGGATTCTGGGGTGGTCCCAGCAGATTGGAAAACTGCAAATGTAACGCCCCTATTTAAAAAAGGAGGCAGACAAAAAGCAGAGACCAGTTTGCCTAACATCTGTGATTGGGAAAATGTTGGAGCTCATTATTAAAGAAGCAGTAGCAGGACATTTGGAAAAGCAAAATTCAGTCAGGCAGAGTCAGCATGGATTTATGAAGGGGAAGTCATGTTTGACAAATTTGCTGGAGTTCTTTGAGGATGTAACAAACAGGGTGGATAAAGGGGAACCAGTGGATGTAGTGTATTTGGACTTCCAGAAGGCATTTGACAAGGTGCCACATAAAACGTTACTGTAGAAGATAAAAGTTCACAGGGTCAGGGGTAATATATTAGCATGGTTAGAGGATTGGCTAACTAACAGAAAGTCGGGATAAATGGTTCATTCTCTGGTTGGCAACCAGTAATTAGTGGGGTGCCGCAGGGATCAGTGCTGGGACCCCAACTATTTACAATCTATATTAACGACTTGGAAGAAGGGACTGAGTGCAACGTAGCCAAATTTGCTGACGATACAAGGATGGGAGGAAAAGCAACGTGTGAGGAGGACACAAAAAATCTGCAAAAGGACATAGACAGGCTAAGTGAGTGGGCAAACATTTAGCAGATGGACTATAATGCTGGAAAGTGTGAGGTCATCCACTTTGGCAGAAAAAAAAAATCAAAGAGCAAGTTATTATTTAAATGGAGAAAGATTGCAAAGTGCTGCAGTACAGCAGGACCTGTGGATACTTGTGCATGAAACACAAGAATAGTATGCAGGTACAGCAAGTGATCAGGAAGGCCAATGGAATCTTGGCCTTTATTGCAAAGGGGAAGGAGTATAAAAACAGGGAAGTCTTGCTACAGCTATACAGGGTATTGGTGAGGCCACACCTGGAATACCGTGTGCAATTTTGGTTTCCATATTTACGAAAGGATATACTCGCTTTGGAGGCAGTTCAGAGAAGGTTCACTCGGTTGATTCCGGAGATGAAGGGGTTGACTTATGAGGAAAGGTTGAGTAGATTGGGCCTCTACTCATTGGAATTCAGAAGAATGAGAGGTGATCTTATCGAGACGTGTAAGATTATGAGGGGGCTTGACAAGAGGATGTTTCCACTGATGGGGGAAGACTAGAACTAGAAGGCATAATCTTAGAATAAGGGGCCACCCATTTAAAACTGAGATGAGGAGAAATTTCTTCTGAGGGTTGTAAATCTGTGGAATTTGCTGCCTCAGAGAGCTGTGGAAGCTGGGACATTGAATAAATTTAAGCCAGAAATAGACAGTTTCTTGAACAATATGGGGATAAGGGGTTTTGGAGAGTAGGCGGGGAAGTGGAGCTGAGTCCACGATTAGATCAGCCATGATCTTATTGAATGGCTATTTCTTATGTTCTTATTCACAAAACTGTATGTAATCCTGTCACACTGTAATGCTACTCTCCCACCAATACAGGTGCTGCAGTGCCTACCGCCAGGAGGGTGGAATTACAATCTGACAATAAAACTGCTTCCACTTGAAATGTGGACATTGGAATTTACAGCACAACCAACGGGAATATGGAGGTTATTTTCTTTGCGCAGTGAGTTGTTAATATCTGGAATGCGCTGCCTGAAAGGGCAGTGGAAGCAGATTCACTCATAACTTTCAAAAGAGAATTGGATATATACTTGAAAAAGAACAATTTTCAGGGCTATGGGGAAATGTGGGATCCATGCTCCTTTTAAGGGCCCACTCAGCCAGAGACGGCTTTTAAATCGAAAAACTGCGCATGCACGGACGTCTGAATGTGCCGCACAGCTCATTAAAGGGGTCACGCAGACCAGAAAAAATTGTGAGGAACATTTAGAGAGACTAATTGGATAGTTCTTTCAGAGAGCCGGCAGACACGATGGGACTCCATCTGTGCTGTACAATTCGAAACAAATACAAGGACAGAATCTATAACTTTAAAATGGGGACTGAATTACACCTGCACGCGCTGGTCCAACTATCCCCATTTCACCTGAACACCACACTTGGGCTTCATGCTGTTTGCATCGCCCGAGGTTGACGAGTATCTACAAAGATTCTTTCCGGACTCAGCCCTCGATTTTTAGATATAGCATTAATAACCTCATCACCGATGTCCCAGGATGTTAGATTCACATCTTTTTTCCCTGAAAGTCAACTTTTAAGATTAAAATTGTGGGAAAGCTACACAGAATTGTCTCCGGGCAAGGAGTTGTGTTCACTGTTGTGCGTCCAAATTTTTAAAAGTTGAAAGCAACGTGGTTTGAGGAGAGACAGCACAGAACACAACTTCTCAGACTCTACATTCATGCAGATTAAGTAATTATTTGGCATCAGCTTAAATATCCCTAAGGTGCTGAACTATCAAAAAGGTCAGACAGGGTTGTACTGTGCTCCCATTTTAATTCCGGACCGACAAGTTTGGCGACAGCAGCTGCGACTACACTTTACCCACTGCTGGAAGGCAAGAGACCGTCAGACTCCAAATCGTTCGGATTCAGAATATATCTCCTGTTCACAAACCATTGACAAACGTAGCCCTTAGCATGTTTTTGTAGATACTTTTTAAACATGAACCAACAGAAATGGAGCACAATGTCTCAGACTGAAGTATTAAGGCTTTTTTTTTGTTGCACAATTGAAGTATTTATAGGGATGGCTAAAATGCTTAATCTGTAACTGTATTAACAAGGATAAGATAGAAACACTTTTTAATGCAAAATCTTATTAGGACAGGGATTGCCCTACCAGAAACAACAGTGCAAGCAGAATCCTGCTGTTAAAAGGGAAGTGGATAAATGTCTAAAGGGGAGTGGGGGGGGGGGGGGGGGGGGGGGGAATCAAGAGTATGGGGAAAGGACAGGACAATGGGACTCAGTGGATAGCTCTTTGAAAACACGATGGGCCGAATGATCTCTGTCTGTGCTGTAACATTCTGATTCTACGAAACAGTTCGTATAGTCTCCACCCCAAATATTGAACCATCTTCTCTTTTCAAATACTAATGGGGCTGGTCGTTTCCTGCCGCTTCTGTAACCACACAAATGATACTGATCAAACTTTCAACATTCTGTTCATAATCTGAAAGTGTCAGTTAGTGATTTATCACACAAACAGAACCTAATGGCACAATAAACGAGGGAACTTCTCAATTAACACATCTGCCTCCCCATTGTCCTGTGAATTGATGCATGTTTGTTCTGCAAGTGGTCTCAGCAAATAGGGACCACCTTTAAGAGCTAATTGAAAGGTCTAAAAACTACATCCAACCTACTCGCTAATTTGAATTACCGATCTGAAGAAAGCAACCATTTTGTTCAAGGAAGGAAAATATATTAACTATCAAAAATGTCAAACTAGCCCTTTTCAACCCAGTACCTATACAACAATGAACTAGCTCACTACCAGCAACAATAATTCTGCACTAATACTGAGACTGGCATGTTAATGTTCATAGGTTAAGTGAAATATAAACAGAAAATGCTGCAAGTACACAGGTGAATCATTGGTAAAAAGAAAAGACAGGCCAACATCGTGGATGGAGTCCCTTCATCATAATGGCCATATGGTAGTTATTTGGCAAAACTTCAACAGAAGACAAACAGTTTATTCCTAAAAGTTCAGATTTGAAAAACCAATTACTGTACAATTAAAGCTATTTCTTATTTTACATCTAATAGAGATATTAAGCCAAGCATGGGACATGTTCTCAGTAACTGGGACACAACTGTTGTGGAAAAGCTTCATGGTTTGTAAAACTCAGTTCTTCAAGCTTAATGTTCAAGTACAAACTCTTCTACAAAGTAACTTGATGAAATCCACGTGTCTTTACACGTTAACCCCTCCCTACCAGAAAGAACAATCCAAGGGACCATTAGCAGATTCAGATTTTATTGAGGAAATGGACACTCCTTTTACACATTTCACGATCATTGAATTATACAGCATGGAAGACGACTGTTCGGCCCGTGTCTGTTTTATGGTGACGAGACAGGATACAAGAACAGCTAACATCTTGCATAATCACTATGGTTTACAGAGCATCACTGAAATACGAACAAACAGCTACTTTCCACAGCACAAACATTTTGATAGCAATCGTGTGAATGAAGTGAGTGAGCAACCGTTTCAGAAACTTATTCAATATCTTACAGGAAAAACATCCTTTCCCATCAATCTCACCATATGCTCCACACATACTTCACTATCCTGTAAAGTGCTGTGCAATCCACATTTCAGGCACTCACTACGATATATGTATGTGCTTAGTTTATATATAATGCACAGATTATAGATCATGTATATATTACACAAGTGTATTTGTTAGCTAGAGGAGTTGCACGGGCGGCTATTTGGAGAGTGAGTCCCGGCTGGGGGCTTTAATCCCAGACCCAGGACCGTAAGGCCTTCTCTTCAGCGGCTCCCTGTCGAGAGCATCGGGCTTTATTTGATAATGACCCGGTTGAGGGGCCCCAGGCCCGGGGAGGTTAATAAATCGCGGTCGGGGGCCCGGGCAATGGCCAGGCCGCACGTTGCGGGTTGGTGGAGCGGCTGCGCCGCGCTGTGAGGCGGGCTGGGCCGGGCCGCACGGACTCTGCCTCGGGCGGCGGTGGCGGGCTCGGGGCCTAGTCGGCGCCGGGCGCTCGCTTACCTCCACATCGATGTCCAGGAAGCCGCCTTCGGCCACCTCGAAGATCAGCCCCATCTTGGTGCCGGACGTGACCTTCTCGAAGAAGCACTCCTCGGCGTGCGCGTCGATGCTGACAAAGTAGGCCGAGGCGCCGCACAGGTAGGAGAGGAGGCCGAGCAGCACCGAGCACTCGCTGAGCGTCAACATTTTCACCGCCTCGGCCCGTCCGACCGACCCACCGAGCCCGAGCCCGGCCTCTGCCACGTCACGCCAACTGCCGGCCGCACTGCGCCTGCGCGCAACCCGCCCACAGCCCGGCACTGCGCCTGCGTGCCCACAGCACCACACTGCGCCTGCGTGCCCACAGCCCGGCACTGCGCCTGCGCCACTTCCCCTCCAGTCGCCGCCGCCGCCGCCGCCGCGCGCCATTTGGAACCGGATCGTCCGACCGCGATTGTGAGGCCGACACTGAATTTTCTTCACATGGGCTACATTTTATACCTAATCCCGCTTAGCCACTATACCGCGCTAGAATCCCACTCCCCATACCCTTTAACAGGAGAAGTAAGACCAGGAGCAGGCCACTTAGTCCTTCGAGCAAGATCATGGCTGATCTTCAACCTCAACATCACTTTCCCGCCCAATCTTCATATCCTTCCATTCCCCGACAGTTCAAAAGTCTATCGATTTTAGCCTTGAATATACTCAACGACCGAGCATATCCCACCCAGTCTAACCCCACTCTCCCCGCACCCCTTAATATCCCACCCAGTCTAACCCCACTCTCCCCTCACCCTTTAATATCCCACCCAGTCTAACCCCACTCTCCCCGCACCCCTTAATATCCCACCCAGTCTAATCCCACTCTCCCCCTCACTCCCCGCACCCCTTAATATCCCACCCAGTCCAATCCCGCTCTCCCCTCACTCCCCCCTTTAATATCCCACCCAGTCTAATCCCACTCTCCCCGCACCCTTTAATATCCCACCCAGTCTAATCCCACTCTCCCGCTCACTCCCCATACCCTTTAATATCCCACCAAGTCTAATCCCACTCTCCCCTCACCCTTTAATATCCCACCCAGTCTAATCCCACTCTCCCCCTCACTCCCCGCACCCTTTAATATCCCACCCAGTCTAATCCCACTCTCCCCTCACTCCCCGCACCCTTTAATATCCCACCCAGTCTAATCCCACTCTCCCCCTCACTCCCCATACCCTTTAATATCCCACCCAGTCTAATCCCATTCTCCCCCTCACTCCCCGCACCCTTTAATATCCCACTCAGTCCAATCCCATTCTCCCCCTCACTCCCCGCACCCTTTAATATCCCACCCAGTCCAATCCCATTCTCCCCTCACTCCCCGCACTGACTCCATTCCTCTCCCCAACTCCTATCTGAGGCTGAACCAGACTGTTCGCAACCTTGGTGTCAATCACACTGGATTATGACAAGTGGCAGGCAGGTAATAGTCGCACCATAGAAGTTCAAGGTAATGGCCATTTTGAACAGGAGAAAGCCCAGCCATTTCCCCACAACCTACAACATTATTGCCATATCCACGTCCCCCACCATCAAGATCTTAGGGAAAAACTGGTGGGCATCAGTCGAACATGTACACAGACTGTGTGTAGGTGATTGGGGATAGATATCAACTCCAGTGTCAGCGATGCTGATCAAGTGGACTACACTGTCCTAGATAGTGTTGAGCTTCTTAAGTGTCCTTGAGTGTTGTTGGGACTGCACCCATCAGGAAGGTGGTGACTGTTACATCACACTCCTGCTTTGAGCCTTGTAGATGGTGGAGAGGTTTTTGAGGGGTCAGGAGGTGAACCACTTGCTGCAGAATACTCAGCCTCTGCTGTGCTTTTATGGCCATGTTGATATAGCTGGTCCAGTCCCTCAATATCTTGATGGTGATGGCAATACTGTTGAACATCATACAAACATAGAAAATAGGTGCAGGAGTAGGCCATTTGGCCCTTTGAGCCTGCACCACCATTCAATAAGATCATGGCTGATCATTCCCTCAGTATCCCTTTCCTGCTTTCTCTCCATACCCGCTGGACCCCTTAGCCGTAAGAGCCATATCTATCTCCCTCTTGAATATATCCAATGAACTGGCATTAACAACTCTCTGCAGCAGGGAATTCCACAGGTTAACAACTCTCTGAGTGAAGAAGTTTCTCCTCATCTCAGACCTAAATGGCCTACCCCTTATCCAAAGACTGTGTCCCCTGGTTCTGGACTTCCCCAACATCGGGAACATTCTACCCGCATCTAACCTGTCCCTGAGAATGCATACTGAACATGGATATTAAATGTATACAGACATTAAAGTCGAGAAGTTGAGAACATGGGAATTGTATAGGGACAGTATAAACTAACAAAGAATTCATGGAGCAATAGCCATGACATCTCAGACTCGAGACTGCAAAATGTTACAACACTAACACATATTGAAACAAAACCCACAGCTTGCAGAAAAACCTCAAGGTCTTATTAAATCATGTTATTAACCTGAAACATTAACAGAAGGTCTTTGTTTAAAATCAGACCATACTTAGGTCGGCTTATGAGTGGACAAAGGGAAAGAGGGATCAAAAGGGATAGGCTGAACTAGGATGCCACTCTAGCCCTATCTTGTTATCTTTTGCCGAAAATGTATAACCGTCGTCCCTTTACAATGTAACGTCACTTTGTCCGTAGGAAGTGAGTGCGTTCTATCAGAGTTGCATTCCTTCTGTCTGATAAGGTCTCCGATCGGGATTTGCTTTTTAAATAAAAGCTTGCTTTGTTTAAAGCACAATCGGTATTCGACTCAGTGATTTCACTGAACCAGATTGAAGGAAAAGAATCCAGAAATCAACATTTGGTGTCAGAAGTGGGATCTCAACGGACGACTGCCGAAAACTTGCGAATTAAGAGCCAGACTGGCCTTGGACGAGACGAGGGGAAAGTGGCCACTGGAGTGAGTATGATTTTAATACTGCTCCAGTTTCCCCCGGTTTCAAAAGTCTGAGGAAAGTTTAGCCACTCGCTGGTTCTCAGGTAGTGTCTGAACGAGATCCAGGACAATCTGGTGAATACCTTTCAAACTTAGAATAGGGATAGAGATAGGGAAATTGCGCGGTGACGCAAACCAAGCGGCGACTCGGAAAGATAGGTTAGAATAGGTAAGTCTGCCTGGGTTCGAGGCCCAGAGCCTACCTGGGTTCGAGGCCCAGTGTCTATGTGGGTTCGAGGCCCAAGTAAAACCGCGCGGCAACACGGAAAGAGAGAATCGCGCGAACCGCATAGGGAAATGCGGAGGTTAGGGAATTACGTAAAATTAAGTCGCAGGACTACGCAGGACTGTAAATTTTAAATTGTACTGACGCCAGGTACGGCGTCGATCTTGTATAAAACTTGGTCCGCCTAGGTTCTGGATAAGATAACTGAAACCACCATGGGGCGACGTGGAGACAATCAGGACTAATTAGGACCCTGATCCAATGTGAGGCGACACAGGATGGGTAATTTAGATAAAACTACGAATTCCCTGAAAGGTCATGGATCCAAAAATAGAGCCGGCCAAAACAATTAATAGGAAAGAAGAGAGACTCTTGTGAACGTCTGTTTTAAATGAGAAATGTTTATGTGATTTTTACTGTGGAAAAAAAAAGCCGGGGAGTTGTGGTTTGTTTTAGCTCCACCCACTTTTTCAAACAGAATGAAAGTTTTTTTTAACCCTTCGTAGTGTTGTCCTGTATGTGGGAAGTTTAAGAGTGTGAACCTTATTGAATTACGTATATTCGGATGATAAGTTACGGAGCCAGGAAATGTACAAAGGATAGGTTTGTTGAGTAAAAAAAAAGAAAAAAATACATGGTCCCGGTGGTTACAAAAGGATTTAACATGCTCACTTACTTGTCGAAAGAAAACATTCAGAGAAGGCACAGCAAAACAACTGAGATGGATTCAAAAGGATTAAAAAATATATATTATATTAAATAACATGACCTTGAGGCTGGAACAATTGAGATAACGAAAAGCAGTCCACAGCCTACGTGCCAGACTTCCCTCTAGTTATGGAAAAGAGGAAAAAAAAGACGTAACGTACTAAATAGGTGCTGAAAAAAAAATGTGTTCTGAGATTTTAAATTATGAAAAAAATTCCACTGCAGTCTAAAAAATCACTCCTGTCGAGTTGGCAGAAAAACTCCATTAAATTAGGGCTTTCATTGACAGAAGGAGGACATATTAAAAACCGTAGACGTCTTAAAGAAAGAATGCACGCATGAGAAACGTACTCAGAGTTCCACTGGGACCTCTGAGAAAGGTATCGATAGACTACGTAGTTAAAATGGTTGGCTTTGCATTGACCGAGGCTGATGACGAAATTGAATTTCAGTAAACAAATAGCTATTAAAAATGTGTGGTCTCATTTTAAATCAATTAAAAAAATATCTTTGGCAAGTACTTAAATAAGAAGTTTAAAATTATTGGAGTTTAATCAAATGCTGCCTTTCCTGATGAAAAGATTTTTTTTTCAGATGGTTACGTGAAGTCACGTAATGACATCAGGTCTTCTTACAAACCTGTAAAGGAGTTAACCCTTTCCATTGACAGCCGTTTTATACTGAACATTATCAATTTGGATTTCTTAATAGAAAAAAGACTCACTAAACAGAGAAATGGTGCGATAGTCAGAATAAAAATAAAAACAGAACTAGCTTATGTAATAATACTTTAATGATACAATAAAAAAATAGATACTCAAACAAAACAAATTGAAGAGTTAAAAGGCTAAGACAAATAAGCTGAAAGAGATCCACAAACCCAACTTAACCCTGACCTCCGATTTCACGGCGTGACCTCGACATGCATGGATATAATGCAGAATCAAGGGACCCGTGGGCCCTGGTAAAGCAAACCCTGAGCCCAACTGAGCATGCCCGATTTCTAACTCACCTAGGACGTGCTACCCATGATGCATTGTTGGTTGCTCACCCTAACAATGTCCAGGATCGCCTAAACGCTATCTTTAATGCTCTCACCACGACCCTTCAGAAGCCCATCAGTATGGCCGCAGTATTAGAAACTAAACCCAAACGAGAAGAAACTGCCGATGAATTAATGGAAAGATTTATTGAAATATACGGAAGTCAATCAGGAGATAATGCCTTCAGGGCAGGAGAGGATTCTCCTCAATTCTGCGCTATCCTACTTCAGTGCCTGCCCTATTCGATTGCTCACGCTATCCGGACAAATAATATGAATTGGACAGATAAAGCCCAGATGGAAAGGGCGGTTAAATATTATTGGCAGGAAAAGAAAGGAGAGGGGGGAGGTGCGCCCCCAACCCGGGTCAAGACTGAATACGTGACTAGAAAGGAAGAGCCGCCTTGGGTGGAAGGACCAAAACCCGACCCAAGGGTATACCAGATGGAACCGCAGTATTCCGTGCAGGGTTGGGTGGATAAACAGGGATACGGTTATACCAAATGGCCCGGGCCCTGCTAATTACGGACCGCCCTACTGTCCCCGGCCTGGTATGGGAAGAGGTCGGGGCTGGGAAAGACGAGATGAATGATTTAATTGTGGGCAAGAAGGACATTGGAGTAGAGAGTGTCCCTCCCGTCGGCACGAAGGAGGAAGAGGAGGGGGGCAAGGGGGGAGAGGACGGGGATCTTACACTAACTTCTCCCAGAACAACCCCTTTGGCCAACCGTCCCCCGATTATTCGTATTGACTACGTAGCTTGATTGTGCAGAGAACCTCCCCGGATGACGAACCGATTTGCCAGTTTCCAGTCCCTAGCACGGCTAAACAAATGCGACAGTGGTTGGGAATGATCAATTACTGCAGATCCTGGATCCCTAATGTTGCCCTGATGACTAAGCACCTCACAATGTATACAAATAAGGAAGGCAGCTTTGAAATAGAAACCACAGACGTCCAAGTCTTTAAGGAACTAAAGACAGCCCTGCTGCAAGCTCCGGCTTTGGGCCGGCCCCTCTATGACCGGCCCTTTCAACTGTATTGTACAATTCTGAAAGACTGTGCTACTGCTGTCTTAACTCAGAAACACGGGGATAAGCATAGGCCTGTTGCCTACTACTTTTCCAAAATTGACCCCATTGCCTTGGGACACCCTGTATGCACTCAAATATTAAACCCCATCTACAATAGCCTTCAATCTGCTGCCAACATCACCCTCCAGCAGGATATTGTTGTGTACACCTCTCACTCCGTAGCTGCCCTCCTGGGTCAACTGCAGACTCAACACCTTACCATGGCCAGGCAAAGCAGATATGAGATCTACCTACTAAACAATCCTAAGCTGACCTTTCGGCACTGTACTGCAATTAATCCGGCCTGTTTTCTTACTGAGCCACCCCAAGATGAGGAAGAACCCAGTCATGACTGTTTATCTTTAATTCAAGAGGCCTCATCAGTCAGGGAAGATTTAGTTGATGTACCAATGGAAGATCCATATTATGTATGTTGATGGAAGTTCTTCTATTGATCCAGAAGGTACATGAGTCTCAGGATACGCCATAGTAAACCAGGAGAATCAGGTCTTGGAATCTGCCGCCTTTGAAACCGCCTATTCCGCCCAACAAGCTGAACTATTCACCCTCACCCGAGCCTGTATCTTGGCCAAAGACCTCAAAGTCAATATCTATACCGACTCTAGATATGCCTTTGGGGTGGCCCATGATTTCGGACAATTATGGAAAAATAGGGGATTCCTAACCTCACAGGGGAATGAGATATCCCATAAGCAACTAGTATCTGATTTGTTGCAAGCCCTCATGCTCCCCAAACGCATTGCCATTGTTAAATGTACCGCTCACACCACCGGAAAATCCCCGGTTGATATAGGGAACCACTGTGCTGACAAAAAGGCTAAACAGGCCTCTCGTGACCAACAGATGGTAGTGCCCAAAATGATGAGTCAGACTAAAAATCCTGCAAAGGATAAGTTAGCCTCGGAAAAACCAATGCCAACCATCCAAGATGTTATTAAAGCACAGGAGGACGCTCCTGAAAAAGAAAAACTGTTGTGGAAAAATTATAGATGTACTTATGACAATGTTTCTAAACTCTGGACCACTCCCGCGGAACAGACTTGCATGTCTGACGAGTTGGCCGTATGGGTTATTGAATGTATGCATTTTGCTACTCATTGTGGAGCAAGGACCACGAGTGACACACTTTTGGCTACTTGGTGGCACCCTAGACTCCAGGCGCTCGCCCAGAACATCAGTGGTCGTTGCCTGATTTGCCGGCAGCATAATCCAGGGAAGGGAGTCCCCTGTGATTGGGGTGGAACGCCCCTACCCGAAGGTCCCTTTGAGACATTTCAGTTGGACTACATTGAGTTGCAAAAAGTTCAGTGTTACAAATATGTGTTAGTAATAATAGATGTGTTTAGCAGATGGATTGAAGCCTACCCTGGACAATAAGGCTTAAACTGTTGTTAAGGTGTTAATAAGGGAAATTGTTCCTAGATATGGTATCTCAGCTCGACTGATGACCACCTATGTTCTTTCTCTGACTCAGGCTCTGTGACTGGCTCACAACCAGGTTCGAGAGGCTCACCTCGGCCTCCCAGTTTTACCCGAATCGTCCCTCGTGGTACCTGGGAAGTATGTCCTGATTAAGAGGTGGATTCGGAAGGGATTGGAGCCACGATGGGAGGGGCCTTTTCAGGTGTTGCTCGCTACCCCCACTGCAGCCAAGGTTGAGGGGAGGGGTGCCTGGGTTCACCTGCACCACTGCAAGCTCACCACCCTCTAACGAACCTATTTTACTAGTTATTCTAATTCCTGTTTCTGTTCCAGATTTCCTCTTCTCCATAGCTGAACAAGACCATTGGCATCCTAATTGGAACATGGGTCCTGAGGAGACCAGTTTGAACTTCTACCCGTAGTGATAGACAACCAGCTACACCAACGGTGACCTGAGAAGAGAGACGAGAAAACCGAACTCTTTTAATCAGCAAAATATCCTAAGGGTTATCATGGAATGATAAAAGGGGGGAATGAGAATGCATACTGAACATGGATATTAAATGTATACAGACATTAAAGTCGAGAAGTTGAGAACGTGGGAATTGTATAGGGACAGTATAAGCTAACAAAGAATTCATGGAGCAATAGCCATGACATCTCAGACTCGAGACTGCAAAATGTTACAACACTAACACATATTGAAACAAAACCCACAGCTTGCAGAAAAACCTCAAGGTCTTATTAAATCATGTTATTAACCTGAAACATTAACAGAAGGTCTTTGTTTAAAATCAGACCTTACTTAGGTCGGCTTATGAGTGGACAAAGGGAAAGAGGGATCAAAAGGGATAGGCTGGACTAGGATGTCACTCTAGCCCTATCTTGTTATCTTTTACCGAAAATGTATAACCGTCGTCCCTTTACAATGTAACGTCACTTTGTCCGTAGGAAGTAAGTGCGATCTATCAGAGTTGCATTCCTTCTGTCTGATAAGGTCCCCGATCGGGATTTGCTTTTTAAATAAAAGCTTGCTTTGTTTAAAGCACAATCGGTATTGGACTCAATGATTTCACTGAACCAGATTGAAGGAAAAGAATCCAGAAATCAACATCCCGTCCCGTCAGAATCTTATATGTTTCTATGAGATCCCCTCTCATCCTTCTAAACTCCAATGTGTAAAGGCCCAGTTGATCCAGTCTCTCTTCATATGTCAGTCTAGCCCTTTCACCTATTCAAAATGGTCATTACATTGAATTTCTGTGCTGCAAATGTTATCTGCCACTTGGTCATCCCAAGCCTGGATGTTATCCAGGTTGTGCTGTAGGCTGACACAAGCTACTTATTACGTAGGATTACATAAGATATACGGCACAGAAATAGGCCATTCGGCCCAACCAGTCCATGCAAGTATTTATACTCCACTCAAGGCTCCCGTCTTTCCTCATCTAAATCTCTCAGCATAACCCTCTATTCATCATCATAGGCAGTCCCTCAAATCGAGGATGACTTGCTTCCATGTCAAAAAGTTCACAGGTGTTTCAATGAAGGACCTAAAATTCCAGGTCCGAACGAAATCTTGAAGGTTGGAAGATGCCTGTGCTTGGATTTTTTTTAACGTGTGGTGACCGTTGCACACCAGCCACCACACGGGCTTGATAGAGCTAGGTCTTCGCCCTGTAGCAAGGATTAACCAAGGCGACTGGAGACCAGCTCTGCTGCACGGACCTAGAGGCCCTTGCCTCTCCTGGGCCCTCGCCTCTTCTGGGCCCCGAACTCACGCCTCTCCTGGGCCCCGATCACGTCCCTCTACAATCTCTCGCCGCTCCTTCGCCTCGACCTCGCTGCTCCTGCTGTACCTGCCCACGCTCCAATCACCGACCTGGACCTTGATGACATCCCTTTTCACTGCCGTTGCTCTCCTGCTCCAACACGTGCTGCTCCCTGGAGTGGTACACCGCCACACTGCTCCTTCCGCTCCCCGGCCTGCTCCGATGGTGCTCGCAGGCCGGGGGCCACGCAGACAGCTGGGCTGGGCTGCCATGCTGCTCCTTCCACTCCCCGGCCTGTTCCAATGGTCATATGCTTATCTAACCGCCCCTTAAATGCATCGATACTATTCACTTCAACCACGCCCTGTGGTAGCGAGTTCCACATTCTCACCACTCTGGGTAAAGACGTTTCTTCTGAATTCCTTATTGGATTCCTTGATGACTGTCTTATATTGATGGCCTCTAGTTTTGCTCTTCCCCACATGTGAAAACTCTCTCTGTATCTACTCTATAAAAACCTTCCATGATTTTGAAGACCTCTATTAAGGTCACCCCTCAGCCTTCTCTTTTCAAGAGAAAAGGGACCCAGCCTGTTCATCCTTTCCTGATAGGGGTACCCTCGCATTTCTGGTATCATCCTTGTAAATCTTCTCTGCATCCTCTCCAGTGCCTCTATATACTTTTTAAAATATGGCGACCAGAATTGCACACAGTACTCCAAGTGTGGTTCGATACAAATTTAACATAACTTCACTACTTTTCAATTTTATGACAGTAGTGTTTGATTTGCTTTTGTTATGGCCTTGTTAACTGGTGACGATATTTTTAGTGATTTGTGTATTTGTACTCTTAGATCCCTTTGCTCCTCTACTCCATTTAGTTCCTTATTTTCCAAGTAATATATGACCTTCCTATTTTAGTTACCAAAATGTAATATCTCACATTTGTGTTGAATTTCAGTTGCCAATTATGTGCCCATTCTGCAAGTTTTTTAATGCTTTCTTGTAATAACGGGGAACAAAGAAATGGCAGACCAATTGAACAAGTACTTTGGTTCGGTATTCACTAAGGAGGACACAAACAACCTTCGGATATAAAAGGGGTCAGAGGGTCTAGTAAGAAGGAGGAACTGAGGGAAATCCTTATTAGTTGGGAAATTGTGTTGGGGAAATTGATGGGATTGAAGGCCGATAAATCCCCAGGGCCTGATGGTCTGCATCCCAGAGTACTTAAGGAGGTGGCCTTGGAAATAGCGGATGCATCGACAGTCATTTTCCAACATTCCATAGACTCCGGATCAGTTCCTATGGAGTGGAGGGTAGCCAATGCAACCCCACTTTTTAAAAAAGGAGGGAGAGAGAAAACAGGAAATTATAGACCGATCAGCCTGACATCGGTAGTGGGTAAAATGATGGAATCAATTATTAAGGATGTCATAGTAGCGCATTTAGAAAGAGGTGACATGATAGGTCCAAGTCAGCATGGATTTGTGAAAGGGAAATCATGCTTGACAAATCTTCTGGGATTTTTTGAGGATGTTTCCAGTAGAGTGGACAAGGGAGAACCAGTTGATGTGGTGTATTTGGACTTTCAGAAGGCTTTCGACAAGGTCCCACACAGGAGATTAATGTGCAAAGTTAAAGCACATGGGATTGGGGGTAGTGTGCTGACATGGATTGAGAACTGGTTGGCAGACAGGAAGCAAAGAGTAGGAGTAAATGGGTACTTTTCAGAATGGCAGGCAGTGACCAGTGGGGTACCGCAAGGTTCTGTGCTGGGGCCCCAGCTGTTTACATTGTACATTAATGATTTAGACGAGGGGATTAAATGTAGTATCTCCAAATTTGCGGATGACACTAAGTTGGGTGGCAGTGTGAGCTGCGAGGAGGATGCTATGAGGCTGCAGAGTGACTTGGATAGGTTAGGTGAGTGGGCAAATGCATGGCAGATGAAATATAATGTGGATAAATGTGAGGTTATCCACTTTGGTGGTAAAAACAGAGAGACAGACTATTATCTGAATGGTGACAGATTAGAAAAAGGGGAGGTGCAACGAGACCTGGGTGTCATGGTACATCAGTCATTGAAGGTTGGCATGCAGGTACAGCAGGCAGTTAAGAAAGCAAATGGCATGTTGGCCTTCATAGCAAGGGGATTTGAGTAGAGGGGCAGGGAGGTGTTACTACAGTTGTACAGGGCCTTGGTGAGGCCACACCTGGAGTATTGTGTACAGTTTTGGTCTCCTAACTTGAGGAAGGACATTCTTGCTATTGAGGGAGTGCAGCGAAGATTCACCAGACTGATTCCCGGGATGGCGGGATTGACATATCAAGAAAGATTGGATCAACTGGGCTTGTATTCACTGGAGTTCAGAAGAATGAGAGGGGACCTCATAGAATCGTTTAAAATTCTGACGGGTTTAGACAGGTTAGATGCAGGAGGAATGTTCCCAATGTTGGGGAAGTCCAGAACCAGAGGTCACAGTCTAAGGATAAGGGGTAAGCCATTTAGGACCGATTTGAGGAGAAACTTCTTCACCCAGAGAGTGGTGAACCTGTGGAATTCTCTACCACAGAAAGTTGTTGAGGCCAATTCACTAAATATATTCAAAAAGGAGTTAGATGTAGTCCTTACTACTAAGGGGATCAAGTGGTATGGTGAGAAAGCAGGAATGGGGTACTGAAGTTGCATGTTCAGCCATGAACTCATTGAATGGCGGTGCAGGCTCGAAGGGCCAAATGGCCTACTCCTGCACCTATTTTCTATGTTTCTATGTTTTCTATGTAATGTGTTGCAGTCCTCCTCAGTATTGACTATCCCTCCAATTTTGTGTTTTTGATTCCAAATTCTAAATCGTTAATATAAATTGTAAACAATAATGATCCCAGCACTGATCCTTGTGGAACACCACTTCCCACCTTCTGCCTATACTTTACCTCTACTCTCTGCTTTGTCTTGAAGCCAGCTAGCTATCCATTCTGCTACTTGTCCCCTGTCTCCGCATTCCCTGACCTTATTCATTAGTCTATTATGTTGTAGCTTATCAAAAGCCTTTTGAAAATCTAGATAAATTACATCTACTGCATTACCCTTGTCTACTCTCTGTTACCTCTTCAAAATATTCAACTAGGTTGGTCAAGCAAAACTTTCCCTTTTGAAGTCCATGCTGACTTATATTTTTGGTTTCTAGATGTTCTTCTATTTTCTCCTTTAGCAGGGATTCCATTACTTTTTCTATCACTGTTGTTAAGCTGACTGACCTATAGTTCACTGGACATGTTCTATCTCCCTTCTTAAATATAAGTATTAGGTTCGGGAGTTCAGGAGTCTGAGAGAGAGAGTTCAGGAGTCCGAAAGTTCGGGAGTGCAAGAGTCCGAGAGAGAGAGAGAGAGTTCAGGAGTCCGAGAGTTCAAGAGTCCGGGAGTTCAGGAGTCCGAGGAGCAGGAAGCACGGAGGTCGGCGAGGAGTTCACTTCTGGTGAGGATCTCAGAGCTAAGTGGTTGGCTGGTTGATTGATAAGTATCTCTCTTTCTCTATTATAACAGATAAGTCTAATTAGAGGGATGACAGGGCAGCTCAGTCCTGCGGAGTGCATGTCCTGCGGCATGTGGGAAGTCCTGGATGCTTCGCGCAACCTAGACAAACGTGTGCAGGAGGTGTCTCCAGCTTCAACTACTCGAGCTCTGCGTTTTGAAGCCTGAGCAGCGGCTGGAATCACTATGTGCATCCGCGAGGCTGAGAGCTACGTGGATAGCACATTTCAGGAGGTGGTCACCCTGCAGCTTAAAAGCATGCAGGTAGAGGGGAAGTGGGTGAATATCAGATGGAGGAAGAACGCAAGGCAGGTAGTGCAGGGGTCCCCCACTGAGTCCATCTCGCTTTCCAACCGATATTCTCTTCTGAGCACCAGATGGTGCCTCTGGGGAGTGCAGCCAGAGCCAAGTCCAAGGCACCACGGGTGGCTCAGCTGCACAGGGGGGAGGGACAAAGAATAAAATAGCTGTAGTGGTAGGGGATTCAATAGTTGGGGGAATAGAGAGGTGTTTCTGTGGCTGTAGATGTGACTCCAGCATGGTATGGTGCCTCCCTCGTGCCAGGGTCAAGGATGTCACAGAGCGAACGCAGTGCATCCTGGGGGTGGGGGAGGTAAACAGTTAGAGGTCATGGTCCATATCGGGACCAACGACATCGGTAAATTGAGGGATGAGGTCCTACAGGCAGAATTTAGGGAGCTAGGAGAAAAATTAACGGGTCGGACCACAAAGGTAGTAATCTCCGGGTTACTACTGGTGCCACGTGCTAATGAGTACAAGAACAGAACGATAGAGAGGATGAATGCATGACTGGAGAGTTGGTGTAGGAGGGAGGGCAGGCTTTAAATTCCTGAGGCATTGGGACCACTTCAGGGGGAAGATGGGACCTGTACAAACCGGACGGGTTGCACATCAACAGCGCCGGGACCAATATCCTCGCGGGGAGTTTTATAGCGCTGTTGGGGAGAGTTCAAACTAGCTTGGCATGGGGATAGGAACCTGAGAACAAATTCAATAGAGAAGTTGGAAAGCAAGAATGTAGAAAGTGAGCAGGAGTAGGCCATACGACCCCTTGAGTCTGTTCCACCATTTAATACAATCATGGCTGGTCCGATCGTGGACTCAGGTCCACTTCCCTGCCCGCTCCCTGTTATGTATGCATGTTTGTATTGTTATGATATTCTGTAACATTGAATGTACCCTGTACACACCTTACCTGTACACCAGAGGGTGCACACTGCAGGTAACCCAGTATAAAAGGGAGCTCACCTCTTGGTGTCCTCACTCTAAGAGCTGCAAATAAAGGACTACAGTCTTCACAGTTTAAGCATCATACCCCTGCCTCGTGGAGTCAGTAACAAGGTGCCTACATACACAATAACTGGCGACGAGGTCACGAACTACACGCACAACATGTCGAATCTCAGCAACTTTCAACAATTCACCGATGGGGAAGATTGGGACGTTTTCGTGGAAAGATTGGAACATTTCTTCATAGCCAACGACCTGGATGGGGACAAACCGGCTACACTACCGAACGAGCGCAGGGCCATCCTGCTTAGTAGTTGTAGGCCCACTATCCATTGCCTCGTCAGTGACTTGCTAGCCCCAGCGAAGACAACAACCAAGAGCTATGGGAAACTTGTAATCTTAATCCAAGAGCAACTAAAACCCAAAGAAAGCATCCTCACAGTCAGGCACCGGTTCCACACTCACCAGTAACCCGAAAGCCAAGAAATTGCTAAGTATGCTGCAGATTTAAAAAGATTGGCTGCACCGTGTGATTTTGGCGACCACCTTAACGAAGCCCTAGGGGACATATTTGTTATCGGAATCGGCCACAAGGGCCTCCTCCATAAACTGCTCTCTGCGGACATCACAGTCACCCTGTAGAAGGCAATTAAAGTGAGCCAGGCCTTACATGATTTCGGTCAGCAACTCCAGGCAAATATTGACCCACACCCAGGACTCTAAACCGCCGAATGCAGTGCACCAAATGGCTACTTCTAAAGGCAGAAATGCTGCCCGGAGTCCCTCCCTGAGTCCGCCACATGGGGCAAAGCGGCTAGCCCCGTTCTGGCGCTGTGGAGGAAACCACAGGGCCCACCTGCTGCTACAAAGACTATACCTGCAAAGGCTGCAAGGAGAAAGGTCACCTTCAGAGAATTTGCAGAAAAAGCTTTACTCACCGCGTCTCTGAAGAGTTGGCTGATCACCGGGGCTCCGACACAGATGAAGACGAAGTTGCTGAACCCCTGGAAGAAGAGTATGGAATTTATACCTGCTCCACCGGAAGTTCCCCGTGGAAGATGGAAGTAGACATCGATGGAGTTCCAGTTTAGATGGAGATCAACACAGGGGTGAGCCAGTCTTTGATGAGCCAATAGACCTTTGAAAAACTTTGGACCAATCCCGCCAAACGACCAAAACTATCTCCTGTCCAAGCGAAGCTGCTCACCTACACCAAAGGCATAATCCCAGTCATTGGCAAAGTGGAAATCCAGGTCTCCCAGGGCGGCGGGATGAACAAACTCCCCCTGTGGATCGTTGCTGGTGATGGTCCAATGCTGCTGGGAAGAAGTTGGATGAAGCAGGTCCAAGTCGGTCGAGTGACGACGGACTCCGGGCTCCAGCGATCCACATCCCATGCAGCCCCGAACATGGATCCATCGCTGCACCGAGAGATCCCACCGTCCAGCTCGACTGCGCGGCGACAAATTCACAACATCATGGCGAGATCTCCAGTACCGAACGTCCAAACTTCACCTTCCAGGCCATGGCAGGACTCCCAAGAGAAGAATATCGTTGAGAAAAGTGGATTCCCGACGTCCATGGCCGAACTTGAGGAGGAAAAGATCACCACAACCTACCTGGAGGAGAGCGAGAAGATGACGGCTGCACCACGAGGCGAAGAACCTAAAATCAAAATGGCCGCGACCAGACCGTGAGGGGGCAGCGTTGGAGGAGCGACACGTGGCACCGAGCGGCGAACCGGATTGGAAGGCCCCCTTAAAGGAGACCGGTAACCCAAAGAATTTAAAGGTACAGTTTCAATCTAAAGATGACAAGGACTTGAAAGTTAAAAATGCAGTTAGTGAATGCAGGTATGATACTGTAATGAGGAATTGTGATGCCGGAGTAACTGATGTGTAAGTAAGGTTAAGAACAAGTTTGTAATGCCTATTGATTATGATAGAAAGTTCAAAATGACAAATGTAACCATGTATGGAGAGACCGTGATACAAGAAAGTGATGTAAATGCTGTAATTAACAATGTAAAGGTAGTTAATAATGTAGACTCGACTATATATGACCGGAGCCAATGTGTCATGTATACAGGTAGTAAACTGTTAAAGGACACTGGTTTCTACAGGGACAATGTAAATGCCAGAGGAATCCTCCCATGGGAGACCCCCAGGTCCAGCGAGCTACCTGACCATGTAGCCTGGACATTTGGGACATAGAAAACATAGAAAAACATAGAAAATAGGTGCAGGAGTAGGCCATTCGGCCCTTCTAGCCTGCACCGCCATTCAATGAGTTCATGGGACACATTGCAGCAAAATTCTAAAGGGACAAAGAGTGTTAAAAAGACAAGCCTGAAGGCTCTGTGCCTCAATGCGAGGAGTATTCATAATAAAGTGGATGAATTAACTGCGCAGGCAGCTATTAACGATTATGATATAATTGGGATTACAGAGACATGGCTCCAGGGTGACCAAGGCTGGGAACTCAACATCCAGGGGTATTCAACATTCAGGAAGGATAGACATAAAGGAAAAGGAGGTGGGATAGCGTTACTGGGTAAAGAGGAAATTAACGCAATAGTAAGAAAGGACATTAGCTTGGATGATGTGGAATCTGTATGGGTAGAGCTGCAGAATACCAAAGGGCAGAAAACGCGAGTGGGAGTTGTGTACAGACCACCAAACAGTAGTAGTGAGGTTGGGGATGGCATCAAACAAGAAATTAGGGATGCGTGCAATAAAGGTACAGTAGTTATCATGGGTGACTTTAATCTACATATAGATTGAGTTAACCAAGTTGGTAGCAATGCGGTGGAGGAGGATTTCCTGGAGTGTATTAGGGATGGCTTTCTAGACCAATATATCGAGGAACCAACTAGAGAGCTGGCCATCCTAGACTGGGTGATGTGTAATGAGAAAGGACTAATTAGCAATCTTGTTGTGCGAGGACCCCTGGGGAAGTGTGACCATAACATGGTAGAATTCTTTGTTAAGATGGAGAGTGACACAGTTAATTCAGAGACTAGGGTCCTGAACTTAAGGAAAGGTAACTTCGATGTTATGAGACATGAATTGGCTAGGATAGACTGGCAAATGATATTTAAAGGGTTGACAGTGGATAGGCAATGGCAGACATTTATAGATCACATGGATGAACTTCAACAATTGTACATCCCTGTCTGGAGTAAAAATAAAAAGGGGAAGGAGGCTCAACCGTGGCTAACAAGGGAAATTAAGGATAGTGTTAAATCCAAGGAAGAGGCATATAAATTGGCCAGAAAAAGCAGCAAACCTGAGGACTGGGAGAAATTTAGAATTCAGCAGCGGAGGACAAGGTGTTTAATTAGGAAGGGGAAAATAAAGTGTGAGAGGAAGCTTGCAGGGAACATAAAAACTGACTGCAAAAGCTTCTATAGATATGTGAAGAAAAAAAGATTAGTGAAGACAAACGTAGGTCCCTTGCAGTCAGATTCAGGTGAATTTATAATGGGGAACAAAGAAATGGCAGACCAAATGAACAAATACTTTGGATCTGTCTTCACTAAGGAAGACACAAATAACCTTCCGGGGTTTGAGGGTCTAGCGAAAAGAAGGAACTGAAGGAAATCCTTATTAGTCAGGAAATTATGTTAGGGAAATTGATGGGATTGAAGGCCAATAAATTCCCAGGGCCTGATAGGCTGCATCCCAGAGTACTTAAGGAAGTGGCCCTAGAAATAGTGGCTGCATTGGTGATCATTTTCCAACATTCTATTGACTCTGGATCAGTTCCTATGGACTGGAGGGTAGCTAATGTAACAGCACTTTTTAAAAAAGGAGGGAGAGAGAAAACAAGGAATTATAGACCGGTTAGCCTGACGTCGGTGGTGGGGAAAATGTTGGAATCAATTATTAAAGATGAAATATCAGCGCATTTGGAAAGCGGTGACAGGATCAGTCCAAGTCAGCATGAATTTATGAAAGGGAAATCATGCTTGACAAATCTTCTAGAATTTTTTGAGGATGTAACTAGTAGAGTGGATGATAGAGAATTCAAACAGGCTGCATTTAGACAGACTGTGAAAATTCACAGACCCCCAAGTCAAGACTGCTACATGCAGTTCTGCATGTTGCATTAAGTCATCAATCAACTTGACATTTTAGGACCCTTGGGTAGCGAGCCAATTAAAAGGTTACAAGACTATTAATTGAGCCAATAAGGTCAAAGAAGGCGAGTTCTTTTCTGTAAATTGATCCAGGTATAAGTACAGCCATTTTGGTCATGTGGTCTCAGAAGGACAAAGACCTGGCTTAAAGCCAAGAACTTGTTGTTGCTCTCTGCCAGAAATAAAGAAATTAAAACTACAATCGGAGTTCGTATTTCATTGGAAATTAAGAGATCTAACAATTTTGGCGTCACGAACAGGATCGCTGAGGAAAGAAACTGAATTTTGGACATCGGACCTACATACTGAAGTAAGGACATCTCTTTTTAAAAGGCCTCGGTCAAAAGTCTAAATTCGGCTCTTCTTCTACGCGATTCCGAAAGCTTCCGGTTTGCGAACCCTCCGGTTGGTAGTCGGCTCGAGGTCCCATAGACGTCTAAACTTCGGCGGTGTGTTAGTTAATTAATCACCGACCTATTGATCGGCTAGAAAGCCTACGACTCGAGACCCCAGTAAAGAAATCAGTATTGTGGCAGCAGGAGATAAGAGCAAAGAATTGCCTACAACTGTTAAAGGTGGACAGGCACCACCTGAGGTTTCGCTAGATTTAATTCTCGAACAGTTGAAAGAATACATAGAGCAACAATTCAACTTATCTAAAACCTGTATTAAGATCGAACAAAAGTACGGAACCTCCAAAGGACAATGGTCCTTGGATGAGATTAAAAGGATCTGGGGAAAAACGACCCGTATGAAAAATAAAGAGCAAACTAGATGGCCCCTAGCGGTTATGGGACAGATTCGAAAGCGGAATGAAATTATAATGCGTTCCCGACATGATCGAGAACTGACCAGTACAAAGGATCAATTGCAAGCTGTTTGTGCACAGCTGCGACTGAAAAAACTTGAACTTGAAAAGCTGGAAGCGGAAGTTAAAGATCTTAAAGGTGAAATTAAAGAATGGAAAAAATCATTAGGTCAAGAGACAGTAATAGGAAAAGGAAAATGTATCAGTCAATTCCCAGGGTACCCATGTTTGGATAAATTAAAAGCGCAAACCCGAAGACTCGACCGAGGAATAGATACGAATTCTGAATCCTCTGACGATACAGGGTCGGAGGATGAAGAATTAGGGGTGCGCTTTGCCCCGTTTAAAAAAAGACGAGTTGTAGTCAAATCAGAAGAGACTGCGGATGAGAGCGGAACCAAAAAAACAAAGAGAAGGGTGTATGGAGAATACTTAGTTCATGATCCGGCAGACCCAGAGAAAATTGATAAATGGTCCAAGGAATTGCCCAATCCAAAGAAAGGGGGAGTAAAAACGTGGGACCAATTGGACCGCTTAAGAAATATATATCAACTTCATCCCTGGGACGGAGTGCAAATTTTGACCATAATGGTGCCAAAAACACAGGGAAGAAAATTGCACGACAAGGTAGAAGAAGCTTTGGGGCAGGATGAGCAAGAATTAGACGCAGGATGGGAGGCGATTAAACACTGGCTGCAAGCCTTCAGTCCAGCTAAGACAGACTGGGGAAAAATTGCAGCCTGCCAACAGAAAGGAACAGAGGAGGTCCTGGAGTATGACGAGTGGTTTAGATGCACGTGGCTAGAACATTCGGGTATGAATAATACAGATGAGGAAATGGATGAACAAGTGTTTGGACCCCTGAAAGCAGCTTTCGTAGCAGGTCTAAAGCCAGAACTGTCCAAAATGCTTAAGGTAGTGTTACCGGACTGGGAAGGCAGAGGAACTACCTTGCAGCATTGGTGGATCGATGTAACCAATTAGATCGGGATATGGGAGCTAAAGTCCGAGCTGTACAGGCTATGGGATGGAAATCCCAGGATTCCGATAAACAGTCATTAGGAAAATTACCCGGAAAATGTCATTATTGTGGGAAAGAAGATCACTGGGCCAAGACGTGCAGGGCAAAACAGAAAGGTCGTGGTTGGGGAAGAGGACGCAGCCAGGGATACAATTCAGCCAACAAACCAGGCTTGTCACAAGATAACGACCTCATAGAAGCATTTAAGCGACTGACAATACAACAACAGAAGGAGTTACTTGGGATAGCAAAAAACGGTTAGAGCCCACCCTGGTCCACCTCCTCGCACTAATACAACAAAGGGGAGATGGGCAATATATAACTGTGAGGGTGGGCGATAAGGATGTGGACTGTCTTTTAGACAGAGGGGCGGAATTAACATGCTTACCCCTACAATATGGAGACTTTTTGCCGTTGGATGGTAGGGCACGTACAGCCTATGGAGTTGGAAGCCATAAAATGGAAATTAAAAGGACAACACCGGTACTTATAGGGTTGGGTCCACATGAACTAACCACGCCGGTCTGGATAGGCCCAGTAGATCAACCCCTTTTGGGAATGGACGTTCTAATCCAAGTAGATTCATGGTTGCATTTCGAGGGTGGTCGGGTGACATGGTCAATTAGAACTTTGAAGAAAGAAGAATTGAAGGAACACCCGATATGGGCTAAAGATAAGAACGATTGTGGCCTACTCCAGATGGAGCCTGCGTCATTTACCGGGACCAAGCCTCCATGCACTAAACAGTATCCCATCAGTCCAACTGCCATCGCGGGAATCTTACCGGTTATACAGCAATTGGAGAAACAAGGGGTGCTTATTAAAACGCATAGCTCCTCCAATAGCCCCGTGTGGCTGGTACAGAAATCTAATGAGACTTGGCGTTTGATTGTCGATTATAGGAAAGCTAACCAGTGTATTGATCAAAAAGCTCCTTTGGTCACAGATCCCTCCACCATTTTTAATGCCCTCAAACCGGAACATAAATATTTCTCGGTTATAGATATGGCCAACGGATTTTGGTCGGTGCCTCTGGCACCGGAGGTTCGACAGTGGTTTGCTTTCACGGTCCAAGGACAACAGTATACTTGGACCCGGTTACCGCAGGGTTTCCACAACAGCCCTACGGTATTCCACATGGCTTTACAAAGCCATTTGCGAGAATTACCTTCCCTGTCATCCACAGTCATCCAATATGTAGACGATATCTTGCTAGCTTCAAACACGGAAGACCAGCATGAACAAGATTTACGAGCTTTGCTGGACCACCTTCGGCTGAAAGGACATAAAGCCAGCATCAACAAAGCACAAATATCCCAAGAAGAGGTTGTCTACCTGGGACAAAAGATTTCACAAGGAAAGAGAGAACTTACCCAGGATAGAACTGCAGCCATTCGGGCTGCTAAAAAACCCACCACTATTCAGGAACTAAGGTCTTTTTTGGGATTGTGTAACTTTAACAGAAATTGGATTGACTCCTTCACACAGCTTGCTCAGCCACTGAATAATATTTTAAAGGGGAAACGTGCCTCTAAAGAAGCCATCACCCTCGCTAAGGAACAGCAAGAGGCCTTCCTGAGTTTGAAAAAGGCTTTGTGTTCGGCACCGGCTCTGGGAATCCCCGACAGTGGTAAGCCATTTACCCTGTTTGTCCATGAGAAAGAAGGATATATGACAGCTATACTGACACAAGAACATGGGGATCGGCAAAGACCTATTGGCTATTATTCGGCAAAACGGGATGCGGTAGCCCTCGGATGGGGAAGTTGCCTCAGGGCCATGGAAGCTACATGTCGAGCGGTAATGATCACTGCGGGTCTAGTCCTCGACCAAAAGCTGATTGTCAAGTGTCCCCACACCGTACACGCTTTGCTGTCTATGAATAGAATGTCTCAGGTGACGGCAGCTAGATGGACCCGCTGGACAGCAGTTTTGGAAGCTCCTAATCTCCATATCGTCCGGGCCAGCCCGGTTAATGCAACAACTCTGCTCCCGATGTCAGAATCGAGGGAGCAAGAGGGGGGAGAATGTGAAGAGCATGACTGCGTGGAGATTTTAAAAGAAACAGAAGAAGCAGCCTTAGCAGCAGAGGAGCCTCTGCACAACCCAGACCTCATCCTGTTTACAGATGGTTCCTCCTTTGTTGACAATGGTACCAGAAAAGCAGGATGGGCAGTTACAACCTTATATAAGGTAGTGGCAAAAGGATGTTTCCCCTCAGGAACGTCAGCACAACAGGCCGAGTTACGGGCCCTGTCAGAAGCATGTCGAATAGCAGAAGGACAGACAGCTAATGTCTACACAGATTCGCGTTATGCTTTTGGAGTCGCTCACGACTTTGGTCTGTTATGGCGGAAAAGAGGATTCCTCACTGCTGCTGGTACACCTATCCGAAATGGAAAAGAAATCCGAGACTTACTGGAGGCCATACAATTACCTCAGGAAGTGTCCATCCTGAAGTGTGAGGCCCATACCAAGGAAAATACCACAGAAGCACAGGGAAATGCCCTAGCCGACCAGGCAGCTAAAGATGTCGCCTCACAGGGCCTTCCTCCAGAAGAACTAACACAGATGTGCAGATTGAAAGCACTCAGGACTCTGACACGAGACCTTCAAACAATGCAAGGCGAGTGCTCCCGAGAGGAAAAATGGACATGGATTGAGGCAGGAATTAAGCTATGTGAAGATGGTGTCTGGAGACAGAGTTACCGACAAGCCAGTCGCGCCACAAGGGCTTATGCCTTTTTTAGCCCAACAGATCCACTTGTGGGGACACTTGGCCTCACAACAGATGATGGCACGGTTCCAGAAAAGCTGGTGGGGTCGGGGATTTAAAAAACATGCCCAGCTGGTAACAGACCGCTGTGTGGTCTGCCAGAAAATTAATTCTGGACCCATCACGGTAATGCCCCAACTGAGGCCCCCTGCCCCTGTCGGACCATTCCAGCATCTGCAGGTTGATTATATATCTCTTCCTTCATGCCAAGGATACACTAACATTCTTGTCATGGTCGACAGATTCTCTAGATGGGTAGAAGCTGTCCCAACTAAAAGAGCCACAGCCAATCACACTGCAAAGGTCTTGTGTAAGGATTACATTCCCCGATGGGCAGTCCCGAGTAGCATTGACTCAGATCAGGGAACACACTTCACAGGTGCTGTCTGCCAAGAAGTCTGTCGGTTACTGAACATTACGTGGGATTTACACTGTCCTTATCATCCACAATCATCAGGACAAGAAGAGCGAATTAATCGAACTCTGAAACAACGGCTTGCCAAATATCACCAAGAAGGAACACCATGGCCCCAGGCACTACCAATAGTGCTATGTAGTATTAGGGCAACCCCGAACAGAACTACAGGTCTAAGCCCATTTGAAATTATAACAGGAAGACCCATGTTGCTGTCAGGAACTATCGATTTACGGAAAGCTGATGTTCACTTAATGAGTGACACTTTGTTATCATACTGTCAGAACCTAACCAATGCTATTAGTTCTGTTTCCCGACAGGTATCGGCAGCTTGGGGTAATCCACCCGAAGGAGGACACAACATCATCCAGGGAGTCTGGGTGTATGTGAAAAAGTTGCATAAAGAACCTTTGGGTGCCAAGTGGGAGGGACCTTATCAAGTGTTATTGACCACCCAGGCAGCTGGTAAAGTCCAAGGAAAGAAAGCCTGGATCCACGCTTCACACATTAAACGAGCACCCGTAACTGAAGCTGAAATCTAATAAGGACAATTACTTTTTGCGAAAATGTATAAATTTACTGTATTACTGACTGTAGGTATTCTAGGCATAGGCCTACTTCTTACTAGCCGACCTCTTGCACCAAAGGGAAATAGTAGGGTAGCAAGGGAATTACATGTAAATACCTTTTTATATATGTCATACATTTATGCCAAACAAGGTACCATTTCTAGGTGTTGGGTGTGTGCGCATATTCCTATTCACTCAAAGGGAGGGATTCCCTTGAGGCCAGTTCCCTTGAATATCTCGGAAATGGCTGAGTGGATAATTAATCAAAACAAAACAGGCAATGCGTTTCAGGATACGGAAAACTGGGCACGTAAATGGAAGTCAGCAGGTTACAATCGGACTACCTTTGAAGGGGGATACCAACCGTGCTACATTAATTCCAAACGGCCCCCATTTTTTGTTATCACTAATACAACGGGAATAGGAAGACCGGGGGAATCGGTCTGTCTGATTAGAAACATCAAAGGAGGCCAAAATATGGGGTATAGTAACTGCTCCCGGAATTATAATATAATCAAGCCACGGAACCGTCCAAACTGGGCCGATGTGGGAATTTTTAACGTAACGGGGATTCTGAATAAAACAGATGGAAAAGCCTGGACAGGCCCCAGAGTGTTGCTGACAAAGAAACAGCTAACATTCATTGCCTATAATGGCACCTATTGGGTGAGTGGCCACAAGGCCTACCCTTGGCTGCCCCAGAATTGGACGGGATCCTGCTATTTAGCCTATATTGTGCCTTATATGTATCATATAAAGTCACTGTCGGAACATTTACACCGTCCTAAGAGAACTAGCACAGAAACAGAGAGGTTCTTTGCCATTCTGATCCCCAGGAATGGGACCGCCAGACTGGCAAGGGAATCCATTAACATGGCATCCGTTGTGGAACGGGTAGCCAATGATACCTCAGAGGCCCTAGTTAAAATCAATGCAGAAATGGTAGCAATCCGCACAGTAGCCCTACAGAATAGACTGGCCCTTGATTACATCCTGGCTGAAAAGGGAGGTACTTGCACCCTATTCGGAACTGAGTGTTGCACATATATCCCAGATAGCTCCGAAGAAATTACCCACTTAGCGGAGCATATCCAAAAGAAGGTAGAAAAACTTAAGCAACCCCCATCATTCACTTTGTGGAGCGGAGCCACTGAATGGCTAGGTTCAATAGGAACTTCATTGGTGGAAGGTTTAATTCTATTTGTTGTAATTGTTTTACTTTTATATTGTTTGTTTATGTTGATTAAATGTTGTTGCGACCAGGAGGCTGTAAGTGCTGTCCCGCAGGTGAGACACCTTGCAGGTCCCAGCAGACCGTCTGTACGTGGCACAGGGGTATGTTATGCTTAAGGGAAGGTTGTTTACTGGTTGAATTAAGATATTGATTTGGATTAAATTGGAATAAGGTTAATTAGCCTACTAAAACCAGACTTCCATTGTGGCCACGATGGAACTCGGGTTGGTGTAAATTTGTGTGGAGGCTACTAGTCCGGACATGTGGCGAAACACATCAACAAATTTTAGAAGGAAACTCTATTAACATGTATGAAATTATTTTGTAGAATGTTTAACCAGTGATACCTGATGTTTTATGATTCAGTTTGTGAAAGAATCAAAGGGGGGATTGACAGAGAATTCAAACAGGCTGCATTTAGACAGACTGTGAAAATTCACAGACCCCCAAGTCAAAGCTGCTACAACTCTTTTAGGGAGTACAAAACAAACATTAGATCGAGTGCCCCCCGATCTGGGGTACACTCCAGATACTTATGACAGCCCTCTTTTTTTTTTGTTTTTATTGTTGTTTTTTTTTGTATTTTTGTAGGGTTTTTTTTGTGTTTTATTTTTAGGGCATTAAAATTCCACATTTGACAAGTGCCCCCTATAAAAGGGGAGGGGGACACTAAAAACACCGGCAATTAAAACAAATTAAACTTTAAAACATAAAATCAAATTAAAATTTGGTTGCCGGGGGTGATGATGCACTCCAGTCCCTCCGGCGCCCACCTCTCGCGGAAGGCCGCGAGCGTACCGGTAGACACTGCGTGCTCCATCTCCAAGGACACCCTGGCCCGGATGTAAGAGCGGAAGAGAGGCAGGCAGTCAGGCTGAACGACCCCCTCGACCGCCCGCTGCCTGGACCGGCTGATGGCACCCTTGGCCGTGCCCAGGAGCAGTCCTACGAGGAGGCCCTCGGACCTACCCGCTCCACTCCGCACAGGGTGCCCAAAGATCAGGAGTGAGGGACTGAAGTGCAACCAGAATTTCAGGAGCAGCCCCTTTAAATATTGGATCAGGGGCTGCAACCTCACACATTCAGTAAAAACATGGAACACGGACTCTTCCACACCGCAGAAATTGCAGGTGGCCTGGGAGCCCGTGAACCGGCTTAAATATTTATTGCACGGGACTGCTCCGTGCACCACCCTCCAGGCCAAGTCCCCGATAAATAGTGGGAGGACTCCTGCGTAGAGTGCCCTCCATCGGGGACCCCCGCCTCCTCCGGACGGCAAGATGGTACGCCATTGGTGTGTCCGGACGGCAGGCGAGGATGGCAAAGTTGAGAGTGTGCAGGAGCAGCCCGTACAGGAAACCCTTCCGCGCGGAACTGAAAAGCACGGAGGGGATTTCCCCGAGGTGGCTCAAGTTGTGAGGCGCCGGCTCCCGAGGGAAGTTTCGGGGTTTGGCGCCGATGAGGAATTCCGTCTGGACGGGGGTCAGTTCGGACGGGATCTCCCCACGTGCTTGAGCCTCCTCGATGCACCTAAAGGAGTCAGGGACCAGAGCTGTTTTTAGCGACTCGATGGCATCGGCCGAGTGGCGGACGTTGGCAGAATTTAGGCGCCGCACCAGCCTGTCTGGCGCCATCCAGCCCGCTCCTCCGCCCTCGAGCAGGTCCCTGACCCTGGTCACCTCACCAGCCACAGCCCTCTCGTCCGACCGCCACCTAAAACCTCGGTCGTGGAGGTACGGATTCCCGAGCAGCGGCTCCTGCAGGACGGCCGCCACTCCAGCCGGTGGAGAGCTGCGCTCGGTGGAGACTTTGTTCCAGACCCTGGTGAGTTCCTTGTAAAAGACAGGCAGCTCCCTGAAGGCGGTCCTGATACCCCCCACACTCACAAACAGGAGCTGCGTGTCGTAATTGAGGTCGCGCTGCTGGCGGAAGAAATACGTCGCCAGAGCACACCACCTAGGAGGGGGCTCGACGTAAAGGTATCTCTGCAGGGTCTGAAGACGGAAAGTCGCTAGCTGGGTGCTGACGCACACCAACGACTGACAGCCCTCCCTAAGCGGGAGACTCAAGACCGCGGCAGAGACCCAGTGCTTCCTGTTGTTCCAGAAGAAGTCCACCAGCTTCTTCTGTATCTTGGCGACAAACACAGGGGGAGGGATCAAAGTGACCAGCCGGTACCACAACATTGCGGCCACCAGCTGGTTTATGACTAGCGCTCGACCCCTGGAGGACAGCACTCGGAGCAGTCCTGTCCAGCGCCCTAGGCGAGCGGCGACCTTGGCCTCCAACTCTTGCCAGTTCGCCGGCCAGGCTTCCTCGTCGGGGCTAAGGTAGACTCCCAGATAGAGGAGATGGGTCGTGCTCCAGGCAAAAGGCCTGAGCTCCTCCGGCAGGGAGTCCACCCACCACTGACCCACCAGGAGTCCGGAACATTTCTCCCAGTTGATCCTGGTGGAGGATGCGGCCGAGTAAATCTCCTGGCACTCACGCATCCTCCGCAGGTCAGCGGGATCCTCTACCGTGAGGAGCACGTCATCGGCATAAGCCGAGAGGACGACCTCCGTGCCCGGCCCTTGCAGAGCCAGTCCCGTCAACCTCGTCCGCAAGAGGCGCAGGAAAGGCTCCACGCAAACGGCGTATAACTGGCCGGACATGGGGCATCCCTGGCGCACCCCTCTCCTAAAGCGAAGGGGCGCCGTCAAGGACCCGTTAACCTTAATCAGACACTCCGCGGCGGCGTACAAAAGTCGGATCCGGGCGACGAAATGTGTCCCGAACCCGAAAGCGCGCAGAGTTCCGAGCAGATAGTCGTGATCCACCCTGTCGAACGCCTTCTCTTGGTCGAGAGATAAGAAGGCGACCGACAGACCAGCCTCCTGGGAACAATGGATAAGGTCCCGGACCAGATGGATGTTATCGTGGATTGTCCGGCCCGGGACCGTGTAGGACTGGTCGGGGTGGATCATGTGGTCCAGCACAGCACCAAGGCGAGCAGACATCGCCCTGGCGAAGATTTTGTAGTCCGTGCTGAGGAGGGAGACCGGGCGCCAGTTCTTAAGGAGGCGGAGATCGCCCTTCTTAGGCAGCAGGGCGATGACTGATGACTGCCCTGCGCCAAGAGAGGGGCATCTCCCCGGTCGCCAGACTTTCCCCCAGGACCCGCGCGTAGTCACCCCCCAGGACGTCCCAGAACGCCCTGTGGAACTCCACGGTCAGCCCGTCCAGTCCCGGGGCTTTCCCCCTCGAGAGCCAGTCGAGGGCGCCGGTCAGCTCCGCCAGGCTTAGCGGAGCTTCCAGATTTTCGGCGCCCTCCGGGCCGACCTTCGGCAGGTCCTCCCACAAAACTCTTCAAGACTGCTACATGCAGTTCAGCATGTTGCATTAAGTCATCAATCAACTTGACATTTTAGGACCCTTGGGTAGCGAACCAATTAAAAGGTTAAAAGACTATTAATTGAGCCAATAAGGTCAAAGAAGGTGAGTTCTTTTCTGTAAATTGATCCAGGTATAAGTACAGCCATTTTGGTCATGTGGTCTCAGAAGGACAAAGACCTGGCTTAAAGCCAAGAACTTGTTGTTGCTCTCTGCCAAAAATAAAGAAATTAAAACTACAATCGGAGTTCGTATTTCATTGGAAATTAAGAGATCTAACAGTGGACAAGGGAGAACCAATGGATGTGGTGTAGTTGGACTAACACATGAAAGGGTGCTTAACCCCGGTAGGAAGTTACCAAAATAGTTGAGGAGTCCCAGGAACGACCACAGCTCCGTGACGTTCTGTGGCCTGGGCACGTTCCTGATAGCCTCTGTCTTGGCATCTGTGGGCCGAATGCCGTCCCCCACGATCTTTCTCCCCAAAAACTCCACTTCTGTTGCCATGAAGACACATTTCGACCTCTTCAGCCGCAGCCCTATGCGATCCAGTCGCTGGAGGACGTCCTCCAGGTTTTGTAGGTGCTCGGCGGTGTCCCGACCCGTGACCAATATGTCGTCCTGAAAGACCACCGTGCGTGGTACCGACTTGAGTAGGCTCTCCATGTTTCTCTGGAAGATCGCTGCAGCCGACCAAATTCCAAACGGGCATCTGTTGTAGATGAACAGTCCCTTGTGCGTGTTGATGCAGATGAGGCCCTTCGAAGACTCCTCCAGCTCCTGCGTCATGTAGGCCGAAGTCAGATCGAGCTTGGTGAACGTCTTGCCTCCTGCTAACGTCGCAAATAGGTCGTCTGCCTGAGGTAGCGGGTATTGGTCCTGTAGCGAGAAACGATTAATAGTTACTTTATAATCGCCGCAAATCCTGACCGTGCCATCACTTTTGAATACTGGAACAATCGGGCTGGCCCACTCGCTGAATTCCACTGGGGAGATGATGCCCTTACATTGCAGCCTGTCCAGCTCGATTTCCACTCTCTCCCTCATCATGTGAGGTACCGCTCGCACCTTGTGGTGAATGGGTCGTGCCTCTGGGACCAAGTGGATCCGCACCTTCGCCCCGGGAAAGTTTCCAATGCCTGGCTCAAAAAGGGAAGGGAATTTGTTAAGAATACCTGCGTACATGAGGCCTCATCGACATGTGATAGCGCTCGGATGTCATCCCAGTTCCAGCGATATTTGCCCAGCCAGCTCCTTCCAAGCAGTGTGGGCCATCGCCCGGGACAATGCAGAGTGGCAGTTCATGCACTGTGCCCTCGTAGGTAATCTTGACCATGGCGCTGCCCAGGGCAGTGATAAGCTCTTTGGTGTACATTCTCAGTTTCGTATGGATGGGGCTCAGGGCTGGTCAGAATGCCTTGTTGCACCACAGTCTCTCAAACATCTTTTTACTCATGATGGATTGGCTAGCGCCAGTGTCCAGTTCCATGGCTACAGGTAAGCCATTCAATTTTATGTTCAGCATTATAGGTGGACATTTCATCAAAAATGTGTGTACCGAGTGTACTTCAGCATCTGCCTCCTCTCTCTAAGGCTCGAAATTGCTTTGACCCACCATGGACCAATCTTCCTCTGCCACGTGGTGGTTAGCAGGTTTTGCAGAGGTTGCTGCTTGTTTGCAAACTCGTTGGAGGTGCCCCATTGTTCCACAGCTCTTGCAAACATATCCTTTGAAGTAGCATGAATAGGCTGAATGGAAGCCTCCACAATGCCAACAAGGTGTGAATTGCCTTGCATTCATCCTTTGTTGGGGACTCTGAGTCATCTGAGACTCGTGGGTTCTGCCCTGTACATTTCTGCTCACAAACACAGTTCCAGTTAATTTATGAACATTGCTAGCATTTGTAGGCTGAGAGATTTGTTTGGTGTTATCACTGGTGGACATAAACGCCTGTGCTAGCGCAATGACCTTACTGAGGGCCGGTGTCTCTACAGTCAAAAGTTTTCGTAGGATGGTCTCGTGGCCAATGCCCAGTTCAAAAAAGTCTCTGAGCATTTGCTCCAGGTAGCCATCAAACTCACATTGTCCTGCAAGTCGCCTTAGCTCGGCGACATAGCTCGCCACTTCCTGACCTTCAGATCGCTGGCATGTGTAGAACTGATACCTTGCCATCAGCACGCTCTCCCTCAGGTTAAGATGCTCTCGAACCAGTGTACACAGCTCCTCATACGACTTATCTGTGCATTTCACCGGAGACAGAAGATTCTTCATGAGGCTGTAGGTCGGTGCCCCGCAGACTGTGAGGAGGACCACTCTCCTTTTTGCAGCACTTCCTTCTCCGTCCAGCTCGTTGGCTACAAAGTACTGGTCTAACCGTTCGACATAGGCTTCCCAGTCCTCACCCTCCGAGAACTTCTTCAGAATGCCCACAGTTTGCTGCATCTTTGCGTTGGATTCGTATTCTCGTCGCCAGTTATTGTGTTCCTAACACAGGTGAGGCTGCACACAGGGAGGTTAAAGTAACAGTGACCTCAGTCTTTAATAAGACACTCCAGAGTGAGGAACAGGCCTTAGGGGCGGCTTATATACAGTGCTCCCAAGAGATGCTGGGATCCCTTGGGACTTCAGGGGATGAGCTTCCTGGTGGCGGAACATGGGAGTGCATGTTTTACAGATACACAACAGTGACCCCTGGTTCTGGAACTCCCCAGCAACGGGAACATTCTTCCTGCCTTTAACCTGTCCAATCCTGTCAGAATTTTATATGTTTCTATGAGATCTCCTCTCATTCTTCTAAACTCCAGTGGATACAAGCCCAGTTGATCCAGTCTCTCCTCATAGGTCAGTCCTGCCATCCCGGGAATCAGTCTGGTGAACCTTCGCTGCACTCCCTCAATAGCAAGAACGTCCTTCCTCAGATTAGGGGACCAAAACTAAACACAATATTCCAGGTGTGGCCTCACCAAGGCTCAGTACAACTACAGTAAGACCTCCCTGCTCCTATACTCAAATCCTCTAGCTATGAAGGCCAACATGCCATTTGCCTTCTTCACCGCCTGCTGTACCTGCATGCCAACTTTGAATGACTGATGAACCATGACACCCAGGTCTCGTTGCACGTCCCCTTTTCCTAATCTGCCACCATTCAGATAATATTTTGCCTTGCTGTTTTTGCCCCCAAAGTGGATAACCTCACATTTATCCACATTATACTTCATCTGCCATGCTTTTGCCCATTCACCTAACCTGTCCAAGTCACCCTGCAGTCTCTTAGCATCCTCCTCCCAGCTCACACCACCACCCAGCTTAGTGTCATCTGCAAACTTGGAGATATTGCACTCAATTCCTTCATCTAAATCATTGATGTATATTGTAAATAGTTGGGTTCCCAGCACTGAACACTGCGGCACCCCACTGGTCACTGCCTGCCATTCTGAAAAGGACCCGTTTATTCCGACTCTCTGCTTCCTGTCTGCCAACCAGTTCTCTATCCACGTCAATACATTACCCCCAATGCCATGTGCTTTAATTTTGCACAGTAATCTCTTGTGTGGGACCTTGTGTTATTGCGTAAAGGTGAGAACTAGGTATGGGGAAAAAAAAACAAGTAATTGCTTTTGGGAAAGCCAAAAACATTTTATGCTCCAACAAGCTGCTTGTATTGTATAACCCGTGTAAACGACTTCTGCTAGCATGTGACACGTTGTCGTACAGAGTCGGGTGTGTATTACAACAAGCTAACGTTGCGGGGAAGTTGCAACCTGTCGCCTATGCTTCCAGGAGCTTGTCTAAGGCTGAGAGGGCCTACAGCATGATTGAGAAAGAGACATTAGCGTGTGTGTTCGGGGTAAAGAAAATGCATCAGTACCTGTTTGGCCTCAAATTTGAGCTGGAAACCGATCACAAGCCCCTCACATCCCTGTTCGCTGAAAACAAGGGGATAAATACTAATGCCGTAGCCCGCATACAAAGGTGGGCACTCGCGCTATCAGCGTATAACTATACCATCCGCTACAGGCCAGGCACCGAGAACTGTGCGGATGCTCTCAGTCGGCTACCATTGCCCACCACGGGGGTGGAAATGGCGCAGCCTGCAAACTTGTTGATGGTGGCGCAGCCCGCAGACTTGTTGATGGTCATGGAAGCATTTGAAAATGATAAATTACCTGTCACGGCCCGCCAGATTAGGACTTGGATCAGCCAAGATCCTCTGCTGTCCCTAGTAAAAAAAACTGTGTACTGCATGGGAGCTGGGCCAGCATCCCCGTTGAAATGCAAGAGCCAATCAAGCCGTTCCAGCGGCGAAATGATGAGCTGTCCATTTAGGCAGACTGCCTGTTGTGGGGTAACCACGTAGTGCTACCCAAAAAGGGCAGGGAGACATTCATCTCGGATCTCCACAGCACACACCCGGGTATAGTAATGATGAAAGCGATAGCCAGCTCCCACGTGTGGTGGCCCGGTATCGACTCTGACTTAGAGTCCTGCGTACGGCAATGCAGCGTATGTGCTCAGTTTGAGCAACGCGCCCAGAGAGGCACCACTACGTTTGTGGTCCTGGCCCTCCAGACCATGGTCGAGGATCCATGTCGACTATGCGGGCCCGTTTCTTGGTAAAATGTTCCTGGTGGTGGTGGATGCTTTTTCAAAATGGATTGAATGTGAAATAATGTCGGGAAGCACCGCCACTGCCACCATTGAAAGCCTGAGGGCCATGTTTGCCACCCACGGCCTGCCTGACATACTGGTCAGTGACAACGGGCCATGTTTCACCAGTGCCGAATTTAAAGAATTCATGACCCACAATGGGATCAAACATGTCACCTCGGCCTCGTTTAAACCAGCCTCCAATGGGCAGGCAGAGAGGGCAGTACAAACCATCAAACAGAGCCTTAAATGAGTCACAGAAGGCTCACTCCAAACCCGCCTGTCCCGAGTACTGCTCAGCTATTGCACGAGACCCCACTCGCTCACAGGGGTGCCCCCGGCTGAGCTACTCATGAAAAGGACATTTAAAACCAGACTCTCGCTGGTTCACCCCAACCTGTATGATCAGGTAGAGAGCAGGCGGCAGCAACAAAATGTAAACGATGGTCACGCCATTGTGTCACGGGAAATTGATCTGAATGACCCTGTGTATGTGCTGAACTATGGACATGGTTCCAAGTGGATCGCGGGCACGGTGATAGCTAAAGAAGGGAGTAGGGTGTTTGTAGTCAAACTGGACAATGGACAAATTTGCAGAAAGCACCTGGACCAAACGAGGCTGCGGTTCACAGGTTGCCCTGAACAACCCACAGCAGACACCACCTTTTTTGAGCCCACAACACACACCCAAAGGATCAACGATACCACCCCGGACCAGGAAATCGAACCCATCACGCCCAACAGCCCAGCAAGGCCAGGCTCACCCAGCAGCCCTGCAGGGTCAACAACACGCCAGCCCAGCGAGGGCACAGCCAACACACCAGAACAGACATTTGTACCGAGGCGGTCCACCAGGGAAAGAAAGGCTCCCGATCGCCTCACCTTGTAAATAGTTTTCACTTTGACTTTTTGACTTTGCAGGGGGAGTGACGTTGTGTATCTGTAAAACATGCACTCCCATGTTCCGCCACCAGGGAGCGCATCCCTTGAAGTCCCAAGGGATCCCAGCATCCCTTGGGAGCACTGTATATAAGCCGGCCCCGAAGGACTGTTCCTCACTCTGGAGTGTCTTAATAAAGACTGAGGTCACTGTTACTTTAATCTCCCTGTGTGCAGCCTCATCTGTGTTAGGAACACAATAGTCACAGTCTAAGAATCAGGGGTAAGCCATTTAGGACCGAAATGAGGAGAAACATCTTCGCTCAGAGAGTGGTTAACCTGTGGAATTTTCTACCGCAAAAAGTTGTTGAGGCCAGTTTGTTCGATATATTCAGAAGGGAGTTAGATATGGCCCTTTCGGCCAAAGGGATCAAGGGGTATGGAGAGAAAGCAGGAAAGGGATTCTGAGGTTGAATGATCAGCCATGATCTTATTGAATGGCGGTGCAGGCTCGAAGGGCCAAATGGCCTACTCCTGCACCTAATTTCTATGTTTCTATATTTCTAAATGTTTTACCCCAGGAAGGGCTCACACACAGTGGCAGACCCACTGCTGCAGGGACAGCGGTTAATGTGCAGCACGCCACCACCACTGGCAACCTGCTCCTGACCGGCCCTACACCCCCTGGCCACCAGGGCCAGTACCCTCCAGCTTTCCTGACGAACCCTGGGATGACCAGACTTTCATCCCAAATGGAGGACAAGGAGCCCACATAATCCTGTGGCCCTGCCCACCACCACACACTTACCCACACTGCAGAGTATGTACCCTACCCACTGTTGCACTGGCTATCCCATTGAGGGATCTCACAACAGTGACACCCACATGGTCTGTGTGTGAGGTGGGGGGGCGGTGGGGGGGAAATGTTACCTGCAGTGTGCAAGTAATCCTTAGGTCTCCAGCAGCAGCACCCTCTGGTGTACAGGTAAAGTGTGTACAGGGTGAAGGTACATTCAGTGTTACAGAACATCATAACAATACAAGCATGCTAACATAACAACACTCCCCCCTAAGCATTTTTCAAGTCCTTATTGCCATGACCTGGGGAGGTGATCAGTAGTGGGCTGTGGGAGGTTGTGGTGAGGGTTGTGTGGGTGTCAGGTGTGACCCCTGTACTTCAGGCTGGCAATAAGGACTTGAAAAATGCGAAGGGGGGAGTGTTGTTATGTTAGCATGCTTGTATTGTTATGATGTTCTGTAACACTGAATGTACCTTCATCCTGTACACACTTTACCTGTACACCAGAGGGTGCTGCTGCTGGAGACCTAAGGATTACCTGCACACTGCAGGTAACCCAGTATAAAAGGGAGCTCACCTCTTGGTGTCCTCACTCCAGGAGCTGCAAATAAAGGACTACAGTCTTCACAGTTTAAGTACCATACCCCTGCCTCGTGGAGTCATTAACAAGGTGCCTACGTACACAATACACCCCATAACCCCTTATTCCCTTATCAGTTAAGAAACTGTCTATTTCTGTCTTAAATATATTCAATGTCCCAGCCTCCACAGCTCTCTGAGGCAGCGAATTCCACAGATTTACAACCCTCTGAGAGAAGAAATTCCTCCTCATCTCAGTTTTAAATGGGCAGCCCCTTATTCTAAGATCATGCCCCCTAGTTCTAGTCTCCCCATCAGTGGAAACATCCTCTCTGCATCCACCTTGTCAAGCCCCCTCATAATCTTAAACGTTTCGATAAGATACCTCTCATTCTTCTGAATTCCAATGAGTAGAGGCCCAACCTACTCAACCTTTCCTCATAAGTCAACCCCCTCATCTCCGGAATCAACCTTGTGAACCTTCTCGGAACTGCCTCCAAAGCAAGTATATTCTTTCTTAAATATGGAAGCCAAAACTGTTATGTCTCAAATAAAGCAATGTTACTGAGTACTGTAGACTTGAGTAAGGGTGACCTTAGTCTCTTTATTCTGACTCCAGAGTGTTGGCACAGCATGGGAGACCGGCTTATATGCAGTGCTCCCAAGGGATGCACCCTCTGGTGGCAGTAGAATGCTGGTCACAAGGTGTTGCATAGTCAATAGTCCACTTATTTACAGGGTGAGACGATCTGGGGCTTTCCGCTCCCTCGTCGATCGTCTCGGTACAAACACAGGTGCAGGTGAGTTGGTTGGGCTTTCGCTGGCCTTGCTGGGCTGCTGGGGATGATGGGTTCAGCTTCGTGGTCAACCGTGATGTCGGTTGCAACTTGTGTGTGTATCGGAGGGTCGAAGTTGGTTGTGTCCTCTTTAGGTTGCTCATGGTTGTCTGTGAATCGCAGTTTGGTTTGGTCCAAACGCTTTCTGCAAGTTAGTCCATTTGCAAGTTTGACCTCAAGCACCCTACTCCCTTCTTTGGCTACGACAGTGCCAGCAAGCCATTTGGGACCAAGTCCATAGTTGAGTAAAAATACAGGGTCATTGACTTCAATATCGCGTGACAAATTTGCGTGATCATGGTACATGCTTTTTTGATGCAGCCTACCCTCGACATGATCCTGGAGATCAGGGTGGATTAGGGAGAGCCTTGTTTTGAGCGCCCTTTTCATGATCAGTTTGGCAGGGGGAACCCTGGTGAGTGAGTGGGGTCTTGTGTGGTAGCTGAGCAGGGCTCGGGACAGGTGGGTCTGCAGGGAGCCTTCTGACACGCGTTTCAAGCTTTGCTTGGTCGTTTGGACTGCCCGTTCTGCCTGGCCGTTAGATGCGGGCTTCCCCCTGGGCAGATGTGACATGCTTGATCCCATTGTGGGTCATGAATTCCATGAATTCAGCGCTGGTGAAGCACGGCCCATTGTCGCTGACAAGGACATCAGGCAGGTCGTGCGTGGCAAACATGGCTCGTAGGCTTTCGATGGTGGCAGTGGACGTGCTGACAGACATTATTACACACTCAATCCATTTTGAATAAACATCCACAACAACCAAAAACATTTTGCCTCGAAACGGACCAGTGAAGTCAACATCCTAGACCACTGTTTGGACGGTCATGACCACAAACCTAGCAGTGTCTCCCTGGTTGCATTGCTCAGTTGAGAGTAAGTGTTGCATTGGCGCACGCAAGACTCCAAATCTGAGTCGATGCCAGGTCACCACACATGGGATCTGGTTAAAGCTTTCATCATTACTATGCCTGGGTGGGTACTGTGTAGGTCGTGTATGAATGTTTCCCTGCCTTTCTTAGGCAAAACCACGCGATTACCCACAAAAGACAGTCCGCCTGTATGGACATTTCGTCTTTGCGCCGCTGGAACGGCTTGATCTCTTCATGCATCTACTGCTGGGACGCTGGATCAGCTCCCATGGAGGACACAGGTTTTTACAAGGGACAGTAAAGGATTCTGGCTGGTCCAGGTCGTGATCTAGCGGGCCATAATGGGTGACTTTGTTTTCAAATGCATCCATCACCAAAAGCAAGTCTGCAGGCTGTGCCATTTCCACCCAGT